>NW_026973221.1:0-84142 GCF_036711695.1 Zophobas morio | reverse complement strand
CAAATTTTAGCTAGAAACTGTATTTTTGTCGATTTTTATTGAATTTGAACTATATTTCAACGTTTTTTGATGGTTCTGAGCCACCAAACACACTTAAAGCATGCAGAATCGACTCAGAATAGGAAAAGGAGACGTTTAGGTCAATTTTATGCATTCTGGCGTTCGTAGATACAAGAAAACTGTTAAAATTCTTCAGAAACGTCACTTTTGAAGTGTTTTCTTGTACTTTTAAGCCAATCAGATACCCTACGGGCTCGGAAAGTGCAACGAAACCATCAAATTTTAGCTAGAAACTGTATTTTTGTCGATTTTTATTGAATTTGAACTATATTTCAACGTTTTTTGATGGTTCTGAGCCACCAAACACACTTAAAGCATGCAGAATCGACTCAGAATAGGAAAAGGAGACGTTTAGGTCAATTTTATGCATTCTGGCGTTCGTAGATACAAGAAAACTGTTAAAATTCTTCAGAAACGTCACTTTTGAAGTGTTTTCTTGTACTTTTAAGCCAATCAGATACCCTACGGGCTCGGAAAGTCCAACGAAACCATCAAATTTTAGCTAGAAACTGTATTTTTGTCGATTTTTATTGAATTTGAACTATATTTCAACGTTTTTTGATGGTTCTGAGCCACCAAACACACTTAAAGCATGCAGAATCGACTCAGAATAGGAAAAGGAGACGTTTAGGTCAATTTTATGCATTCTGGCGTTCGTAGATACAAGAAAACTGTTAAAATTCTTCAGAAACGTCACTTTTGAAGTGTTTTCTTGTACTTTTAAGCCAATCAGATACCCTACGGGCTCGGAAAGTGCAACGAAACCATCAAATTTTAGCTAGAAACTGTATTTTTGTCGATTTTTATTGAATTTGAACTATATTTCAACGTTTTTTGATGGTTCTGAGCCACCAAACACACTTAAAGCATGCAGAATCGACTCAGAATAGGAAAAGGAGACGTTTAGGTCAATTTTATGCATTCTGGCGTTCGTAGATACAAGAAAACTGTTAAAATTCTTCAGAAACGTTACTTTTGAAGTGTTTTCTTGTACTTTTAAGCCAATCAGATACCCTACGGGCTCGGAAAGTGCAACGAAACCATCAACTTTTAGCTAGAAACTGTATTTTTGTCGATTTTTATTGAATTTGAACTATATTTCAACGTTTTTTGATGGTTCTGAGCCACCAAACACACTTAAAGCATGCAGAATCGACTCAGAATAGGAAAAGGAGACGTTTAGGTCAATTTTATGCATTCTGGCGTTCGTAGATACAAGAAAACTGTTAAAATTCTTCAGAAACGTCACTTTTGAAGTGTTTTCTTGTACTTTTAAGCCAATCAGATACCCAACGGGCTCGGAAAGTGCAACGAAACCATCAAATTTTAGCTAGAAACTGTATTTTTGTCGATTTTTATTGAATTTGAACTATATTTCAACGTTTTTTGATGGTTCTGAGCCACCAAACACACTTAAAGCATGCAGAATCGACTCAGAATAGGAAAAGGAGACGTTTAGGTCAATTTTATGCATTCTGGCGTTCGTAGATACAAGAAAACTGTTAAAATTCTTCAGAAACGTCACTTTTGAAGTGTTTTCTTGTACTTTTAAGCCAATCAGATACCCAACGGGCTCGGAAAGTGCAACGAAACCATCAAATTTTAGCTAGAAACTGTATTTTTGTCGATTTTTATTGAATTTGAACTATATTTCAACGTTTTTTGATGGTTCTGAGCCACCAAACACACTTAAAGCATGCAGAATCGACTCAGAATAGGAAAAGGAGACGTTTAGGTCAATTTTATGCATTCTGGCGTTCGTAGATACAAGAAAACTGTTAAAATTCTTCAGAAACGTCACTTTTGAAGTGTTTTCTTGTACTTTTAAGCCAATCACATACCCTACGGGCTCGGAAAGTGCAACGAAACCATCAAATTTTAGCTAGAAACTGTATTTTTGTCGATTTTTAATGAATTTGAACTATATTTCAACGTTTTTTGATGGTTCTGAGCCACCAAACACACTTAAAGCATGCAGAATCGACTCAGAATAGGAAAAGGAGACGTTTAGGTCAATTTTATGCATTCTGGCGTTCGTAGATACAAGAAAACCGTTAAAATTCTTCAGAAACGTCACTTTTGAAGTGTTTTCTTGTACTTTTAAGCCAATCAGATACCCAACGGGCTCGGAAAGTGCAACGAAACCATCAAATTTTAGCTAGAAACTGTATTTTTGTCGATTTTTATTGAATTTGAACTATATTTCAACGTTTTTTGATGGTTCTGAGCCACCAAACACACTTAAAGCATGCAGAATCGACTCAGAATAGGAAAAGGAGACGTTTAGGTCAATTTTATGCATTCTGGCGTTCGTAGATACAAGAAAACTGTTAAAATTCTTCAGAAACGTCACTTTTGAAGTGTTTTCTTGTACTTTTAAGCCAATCAGATACCCTACGGGCTCGGAAAGTGCAACGAAACCATCAAATTTTAGCTAGAAACTGTATTTTTGTCGATTTTTATTGAATTTGAACTATATTTCAACGTTTTTTGATGGTTCTGAGCCACCAAACACACTTAAAGCATGCAGAATCGACTCAGAATAGGAAAAGGAGACGTTTAGGTCAATTTTATGCATTCTGGCGTTCGTAGATACAAGAAAACTGTTAAAATTCTTCAGAAACGTCACTTTTGAAGTGTTTTCTTGTACTTTTAAGCCAATCAGATACCCTACGGGCTCGGAAAGTGCAACGAAACCATCAAATTTTAGCTAGAAACTGTATTTTTGTCGATTTTTATTGAATTTGAACTATATTTCAACGTTTTTTGATGGTTCTGAGCCACCAAACACACTTAAAGCATGCAGAATCGACTCAGAATAGGAAAAGGAGACGTTTAGGTCAATTTTATGCATTCTGGCGTTCGTAGATACAAGAAAACTGTTAAAATTCTTCAGAAACGTCACTTTTGAAGTGTTTTCTTGTACTTTTAAGCCAATCAGATACCCTACGTTCTCGGAAAGTCCAACGAAACCATCAAATTTTAGCTAGAAACTGTATTTTTGTCGATTTTTATTGAATTTGAACTATATTTCAACGTTTTTTGATGGTTCTGAGCCACCAAACACACTTAAAGCATGCAGAATCGACTCAGAATAGGAAAAGGAGACGTTTAGGTCAATTTTATGCATTCTGGCGTTCGTAGATACAAGAAAACTGTTAAAATTCTTCAGAAACGTCACTTTTGAAGTGTTTTCTTGTACTTTTAAGCCAATCAGATACCCTACGGGCTCGGAAAGTGCAACGAAACCATCAAATTTTAGCTAGAAACTGTATTTTTGTCGATTTTTATTGAATTTGAACTATATTTCAACGTTTTTTGATGGTTCTGAGCCACCAAACACACTTAAAGCATGCAGAATCGACTCAGAATAGGAAAAGGAGACGTTTAGGTCAATTTTATGCATTCTGGCGTTCGTAGATACAAGAAAACTGTTAAAATTCTTCAGAAACGTCACTTTTGAAGTGTTTTCTTGTACTTTTAAGCCAATCAGATACCCTACGGGCTCGGAAAGTGCAACGAAACCATCAAATTTTAGCTAGAAACTGTATTTTTGTCGATTTTTATTGAATTTGAACTATATTTCAACGTTTTTTGATGGTTCTGAGCCACCAAACACACTTAAAGCATGCAGAATCGACTCAGAATAGGAAAAGGAGACGTTTAGGTCAATTTTATGCATTCTGGCGTTCGTAGATACAAGAAAACTGTTAAAATTCTTCAGAAACGTCACTTTTGAAGTGTTTTCTTGTACTTTTATGCCAATCAGATACCCTACGGGCTCGGAAAGTGCAACGAAACCATCAAATTTTAGCTAGAAACTGTATTTTTGTCGATTTTTATTGAATTTGAACTATATTTCAACGTTTTTTGATGGTTCTGAGCCACCAAACACACTTAAAGCATGCAGAATCGACTCAGAATAGGAAAAGGAGACGTTTAGGTCAAGTTTATGCATTCTGGCGTTCGTAGATACAAGAAAACTGTTAAAATTCTTCAGAAACGTCACTTTTGAAGTGTTTTCTTGTACTTTTAAGCCAATCAGATACCCTACGGGCTCGGAAAGTGCAACGAAACCATCAAATTTTAGCTAGAAACTGTATTTTTGTCGATTTTTATTGAATTTGAACTATATTTCAACGTTTTTTGATGGTTCTGAGCCACCAAACACACTTAAAGCATGCAGAATCGACTCAGAATAGGAAAAGGAGACGTTTAGGTCAATTTTATGCATTCTGGCGTTCGTAGATACAAGAAAACTGTTAATATTCTTCAGAAACGTCACTTTTGAAGTGTTTTCTTGTACTTTTAAGCCAATCAGATACCCTACGGGCTCGGAAAGTGCAACGAAACCATCAAATTTTAGCTAGAAACTGTATTTTTGTCGATTTTTATTGAATTTGAACTATATTTCAACGTTTTTTGATGGTTCTGAGCCACCAAACACACTTAAAGCATGCAGAATCGACTCAGAATAGGAAAAGGAGACGTTTAGGTCAATTTTATGCATTCTGGCGATCGTAGATACAAGAAAACTGTTAAAATTCTTCAGAAACGTCACTTTTGAAGTGTTTTCTTGTACTTTTAAGCCAATCAGATACCCAACGGGCTCGGAAAGTGCAACGAAACCATCAAATTTTAGCTAGAAACTGTATTTTTGTCGATTTTTATTGAATTTCAACTATATTTCAACGTTTTTTGATGGTTCTGAGCCACTAAACACACTTAAAGCATGCAGAATCGACTCAGAATAGGAAAAGGAGACGTTTAGGTCGATTTTATGCATTCTGGCGTTCGTAGATACAAGAAAACTGTTAAAATTCTTCAGAAACGTCACTTTTGAAGTGTTTTCTTGTACTTTTAAGCCAATCAGATACCCTACGGGCTCGGAAAGTGCAACGAAACCATCAAATTTTAGCTAGAAACTGTATTTTTGTCGATTTTTATTGAATTTGAACTATATTTCAACGTTTTTTGATGGTTCTGAGCCACCAAACACACTTAAAGCATGCAGAATCGACTCAGAATAGGAAAAGGAGACGTTTAGGTCAATTTTATGCATTCTGGCGTTCGTAGATACAAGAAAACTGTTAAAATTCTTCAGAAACGTCACTTTTGAAGTGTTTTCTTGTACTTTTAAGCCAATCAGATACCCTACGGGCTCGGAAAGTGCAACGAAACCATCAAATTTTAGCTAGAAACTGTATTTTTGTCGATTTTTATTGAATTTGAACTATATTTCAACGTTTTTTGATGGTTCTGAGCCACCAAACACACTTAAAGCATGCAGAATCGACTCAGAATAGGAAAAGGAGACGTTTAGGTCAATTTTATGCATTCTGGCGTTCGTAGATACAAGAAAACTTAAAATTCTTCCGAAACGTCACTTTTGAAGTGTTTTCTTGTACTTTTAAGCCAATCAGATACCCTACGGGCTCGGAAAGTGCAACGAAACCATCAAATTTTAGCTAGAAACTGTATTTTTGTCGATTTTTATTGAATTTGAACTATATTTCAACGTTTTTTGATGGTTCTGAGCCACCAAACACACTTAAAGCATGCAGAATCGACTCAGAATAGGAAAAGGAGACGTTTAGGTCAATTTTATGCATTCTGGCGTTCGTAGATACAAGAAAACTGTTAATATTCTTCAGAAACGTCACTTTTGAAGTGTTTTCTTGTACTTTTAAGCCAATCAGATACCCTACGGGCTCGGAAAGTGCAACGAAACCATCAAATTTTAGCTAGAAACTGTATTTTTGTCGATTTTTATTGAATTTGAACTATATTTCAACGTTTTTTGATGGTTCTGAGCCACCAAACACACTTAAAGCATGCAGAATCGACTCAGAATAGGAAAAGGAGACGTTTAGGTCAATTTTATGCATTCTGGCGTTCGTAGATACAAGAAAACTGTTAAAATTCTTCAGAAACGTCACTTTTGAAGTGTTTTCTTGTACTTTTAAGCCATTCAGATACCCTACGGGCTCGGAAAGTGCAACGAAACCATCAAATTTTAGCTAGAAACTGTATTTTTGTCGATTTTTATTGAATTTCAACTATATTTCAACGTTTTTTGATGGTTCTGAGCCACTAAACACACTTAAAGCATGCAGAATCGACTCAGAATAGAAAAAGGAGACGTTTAGGTCAATTTTATGCATTCTGGCGTTCGTAGATACAAGAAAACTGTTAAAATTCTTCAGAAACGTCACTTTTGAAGTGTTTTCTTGTACTTTTAAGCCAATCAGATACCCTACGGGCTCGGAAAGTGCAACGAAACCATCAAATTTTAGCTAGAAACTGTATTTTTGTCGATTTTTATTGAATTTCAACTATATTTCAACGTTTTTTGATGGTTCTGAGCCACCAAACACACTTAAAGCATGCAGAATCGACTCAGAATAGGAAAAGGAGACGTTTAGGTCAATTTTATGCATTCTGGCGTTCGTAGATACAAGAAAACTGTTAAAATTCTTCAGAAACGTCACTTTTGAAGTGTTTTCTTGTACTTTTAAGCCAATCAGATACCCTACGGGCTCGGAAAGTGCAACGAAACCATCAAATTTTAGCTAGAAACTGTATTTTTGTCGATTTTTATTGAATTTGAACTATATTTCAACGTTTTTTGATGGTTCTGAGCCACCAAACACACTTAAAGCATGCAGAATCGACTCAGAATAGGAAAAGGAGACGTTTAGGTCAATTTTATGCATTCTGGCATTCGTAGATACAAGAAAACTGTTAAAATTCTTCAGAAACGTCACTTTTGAAGTGTTTTCTTGTACTTTTAAACCAATCAGATACCCTACGGGCTCGGAAAGTGCAACGAAACCATCAAATTTTAGCTAGAAACTGTATTTTTGTCGATTTTTATTGAATTTGAACTATATTTCAACGTTTTTTGATGGTTCTGAGCCACCAAACACACTTAAAGCATGCAGAATCGACTCAGAATAGGAAAAGGAGACGTTTAGGTCAATTTTATGCATTTTGGCGTTCGTAGATACAAGAAAACTGTTAAAATTCTTCAGAAACGTCACTTTTGAAGTGTTTTCTTGTACTTTTAAGCCAATCAGATACCCTACGGGCTCGGAAAGTGCAACGAAACCATCAAATTTTAGCTAGAAACTGTATTTTTGTCGATTTTTATTGAATTTGAACTATATTTCAACGTTTTTTGATGGTTCTGAGCCACCAAACACACTTAAAGCATGCAGAATCGACTCAGAATAGGAAAAGGAGACGTTTAGGTCAATTTTATGCATTCTGGCGTTCGTAGATACAAGAAAACTGTTAAAATTCTTCAGAAACGTCACTTTTGAAGTGTTTTCTTGTACTTTTAAGCCAATCAGATACCCTACGGGCTCGGAAAGTGCAACGAAACCATCAAATTTTAGCTAGAAACTGTATTTTTGTCGATTTTTATTGAATTTGAACTATATTTCAACGTTTTTTGATGGTTCTGAGCCACCAAACACACTTAAAGCATGCAGAATCGACTCAGAATAGGAAAAGGAGACGTTTAGGTCAATTTTATGCATTCTGGCGTTCGTAGATACAAGAAAACTGTTAAAATTCTTCAGAAACGTCACTTTTGAAGTGTTTTCTTGTTCTTTTAAGCCAATCAGATACCCTACGGGCTCGGAAAGTGCAACGAAACCATCAAATTTTAGCTAGAAACTGTATTTTTGTCGATTTTTATTGAATTTGAACTATATTTCAACGTTTTTTGATGGTTCTGAGCCACCAAACACACTTAAAGCATGCAGAATAATAATAATATATATATATTTGCCCAACAGAAAAAATTTTCCAATTATAGGACAATTATCCAAAATAAATATTTAAACATAACGATGAGTAAACTTAACTTAACTTAACTTAAAATTAACTCAACAAAAAAAAACAACAATAAAAGAAATAAAAAAAAAATGTATACAAACATATAACTTAGACGTAATTCAGAATTCAGTAAAATAGCAGTTGATATTAATATAAATCCTTTTCTTTTCTAATTCACAACTCTTCCTGTCACTTAAATATTATCTTTGCGCATTCTGTTAATTTATTAAAACTACACATATTCAAATCACAAATTTCAACTAACTCATTACCTAATTTCATCATTTTGTACATTGGTGAATTTATTAACACGTTAGTTTTGGCTTTTGGACACAGGAACATATTATTTTGCCTTGAATGGATTCTGGGGACATAGAATGATACTTGAGAAAGTAATTCAGGACAATCAATTTTACCATGCAGAAGTTTAAACATGATTCGTACTGCTGATATTTTCCTACGATTTTCAAGTTTTGACAAATTGAAATGTGTTAATAACTCGTTTTGATCAAATCCTCTGTGCGGAAATCTGCCAAATTCTCCTTTATACAGATATTTAAGTAAACGTCGCTGGATACTTTCTAATCTAATACTTTGTGTAACGTAGCTTGTAGACCAAATTATTGAACAATATTCCAGTTTGCTTCTAATCAGGGCCGTATATAATATTTTAATTGTATTGTTATTGTTAAAGCATACACAGGTTCTTACTATAAAGCCGAGTATTTTAAAGCTTGTTTGAATAATTGTATCTAGGTGATCACTAAATGTTAGTCGCTTATCAAATTGAACTCCGAGGTCTTTTACAGTATCTGTTCTCTCGATGATTTTTCCAGATATAATGTAATTATAGAGAATCTCACTTTTCTTACGTGAATATGATACTACCTTACACTTGAGAGTATTTAATTCTAGACCATTGGCATTACAACCATTCGCAATTGTTTCCAAATCTTTCTGTAATTCAAGGCAATCATTCACAGAGTTGATAGTGCGAAATATTTTGAGATCATCAGCGAACAATAATGTTTTGTTACAAATAGGGCTTGTTAGGTCATTTACATATAAAAGGAACAGCAAGGGGCCTAATACCGAACCTTGTGGTACACCACTTGATTGGTGAAAAAACTTGGAGTTGAAGCCATTATAACATACAACTTGTTGTCTATTAAGTAAGTATGTTTCAATAAATTTTATCATGTTTTCACTAAAACCATATGAAGAGAGCTTAAAAAGTAGTTTTGAATGGAGTATTCTATCAAAAGCCTTGCTTATGTCTAAATATATGCAATCGACTTGTCGGCGTGTATCTAATTGACTTGCAACATATTGGGTAAAACACGATAAGTTGGTCAACGTTGAGCGGCCGGGGAAAAAGCCATGTTGATTGCTTGTTATGATGCACTTTAAGAACGGAAATAACTTATTATGTATAACAAGTTCAAAAACTTTGGAGAAGACAGAGATAAGTGCTATGGGTCTATAATTATTTATATACATACTATCTCCGGATTTCAAAACTGGACTTATTTTTGCAAGTTTCCATTCATTTGGGAAAGTACAAGTTCTTAAAGATAAGTTGAAGATATACGTCAGCGGCGTAGCAAACACTGACTTACAATCTTTTGCGACAAAACAAGGTACTTGGTCCAGACCTGAAGACATTTTTGGTTTCAGCTCTGTCAGAGCTTTTTCCACATCCAAAGGTGTAATGTGGTGTATATTTATTGAGGGAAATGTTGAACCGTTAATATTTGAATAGTTATTTATTCCTTCTTGTACACTTTCATCATCGGTGGTGTATACACTTTGGAAATAAGAAGCAAAAGCTTCAACAATATCTGAGGGATTGCAGAAGTTTGTATTATTATGAGTCAGTATGCCAGGTATTCTTGTTTGACTTTTTTTAGAGCGTACATATTGCCAAAAATATTGTGGTTCTTTACATAACCTGTTACTGATATCTGTAGTATATTTCTCAAAATCCCGAGATATCTGCGATTTAACAAGACGACGTATTTTAACAAATTCAGAATGATCACAAAACCGTCTGTACTTTTTAAATTTTCTGCGATAGCTATTTTTGAGGGCAATATTTCGTCTTAATTCGGGAGTATACCAACTTGGAAATTTATGCTTTTGCCCACTAAATTTTGGTACGCATACATCAAATACAGTGTACAATTTTTCATAAAATGCCTTACATGCTAGGTTAACATCTGTAAATTCATTGAGACAAGACCAGTTACAATCAGATAAAAGGGAATAAAGTGTATTAAAGTTAGCTTTACGAAAGTTATATGTCTTGGAGCAACTAGAAGAGGGAAAGTTAATTACATGATCTTTTCTAAATGAGATTGAAATTCCGAGAGCTGGATGATATAAATCTTCTTGCACAATGGGATTTAAGTCTCTATAGACATCACAATTAGGTATATTACTTAAAACTAAATCTAGCACGACATTATGAGCGTTTCTAACTTTATTTAGTTGCTGCAAATTCGCAAAGCTGGTGAAATTTGAGTAAAAGGAATACAGTGTATTAGATGCAGCTGTTTCAAAATTTGAACAATTAAAATCACCAACAATTATAAGGTTTTCTAACTGAAAACATAACTGACTGAAATTATCAAAAAAAATTTCATAACCATTTACAGTTGTTTTTGGAGGAATATATACACAAAATACATGATACCTTACGTTGTTAAAACTTATTTTGCAACCTACGACATCTATGTATGGCGTGTCTTGCACTAATGTTGACGTATCTAACAATACACTGTTGAATGTATTACTAATTGCTAACAAAACACCTCCGCCACGTGTTTTTGCAGTATCAATGTAATTTCGATCGGATCGAAAAACGAGCATGTTGTTTGAAAAAATTTCAGAACTATAAATATTTGCATTCAGCCAAGTCTCCGTAAATGCTAGCACGTCATATTCGTTATCACTTGTAGCAGAAAAAACCTGAGTCGTTTTAGTCCGTAATCCTCGCACGTTTTGATAATAAACATGTAGAATTTTAGTACTATTGGGCTGTATTAGTTTAAATTAGTGGTACTTCTTTCAGCAGTTTGCAGTATTGGAATAATCTGAGGAACGTTTTCTTGTATCTACGAACGCCAGAATGCATAAAATTGACCTAAACGTCTCCTTTTCCTATTCTGAGTCGATTCTGCATGCTTTAAGTGTGTTTGGTGGCTCAGAACCATCAAAAAACGTTGAAATATAGTTCAAATTCAATAAAAATCGACAAAAATACAGTTTATAGCTAAAATTTGATGGTTTCGTTGCACTTTCCGAGCCCGTAGGATATCTGATTGGCTTAAAAGTACAAGAAAACACTTCAAAAGTGACGTTTATGAAGAATTTTAACAGTTTTCTTGTATTTACGAACGCCAGAATGCATAAAATTGACCTAAACGTCTCCTTTTCCTATTCTGAGTCGATTCTGCATGCTTTAAGTGTGTTTGGTGGCTCAGAACCATCAAAAAACGTTGAAATATAGTTCAAATTCAATAAAAATCGACAAAAATACAGTTTCTAGCTAAAATTTGATGGTTTCGTTGCACTTTCCGAGCCCGTAGGGTATCTGATTGGCTTAAAAGTACAAGAAAACACTTCAAAAGTGACGTTTCTGAAGAATTTTAACAGTTTTCTTGTATCTACGAACGCCAGAATGCATAAAATTGACCTAAACGTCTCCTTTTCCTATTCAGAGTCGATTCTGCATGCTTTAAGTGTGTTTGGTGGCTCAGAACCATCAAAAAACGTTGAAATATAGTTCAAATTCAATAAAAATCGACAAAAATACAGTTTCTAGCTAAAATTTGATGGTTTCGTTGCACTTTCCGAGCCCGTAGGGTATCTGATTGGCTTAAAAGTACAAGAAAACACTTCAAAAGTGACGTTTCTGAAGAATTTTAACAGTTTTCTTGTATCTACGAACGCCAGAATGCATAAAATTGACCTAAACGTCTCCTTTTCCTATTCTGAGTCGATTCTGCATGCTTTAAGTGTGTTTGGTGGCTCAGAACCATCAAAAAACGTTGAAATATAGTTCAAATTCAATAAAAATCGACAAAAATACAGTTTCTAGCTAAAATTTGATGGTTTCGTTGCACTTTCCGAGCCCGTAGGGTATCTGATTGGCTTAAAAGTACAAGAAAACACTTCAAAAGTGACGTTTCTGAAGAATTTTAACAGTTTTCTTGTATCTACGAACGCCAGAATGCATAAAATTGACCTAAACGTCTCCTTTTCCTATTCTGAGTCGATTCTACATGCTTTAAGTGTGTTTGGTGGCTCAGAACCATCAAAAAACGTTGAAATATAGTTCAAATTCAATAAAAATCGACAAAAATACAGTTTCTAGCTAAAATTTGATGGTTTCGTTGCACTTTCCGAGCCCGTAGGGTATCTGATTGGCTTAAAAGTACAAGAAAACACTTCAAAAGTGACGTTTCTGAAGAATTTTAACAGTTTTCTTGTATCTACGAACGCCAGAATGCATAAAATTGACCTAAACGTCTCCTTTTCCTATTCTGAGTCGATTCTGCATGCTTTAAGTGTGTTTGGTGGCTCAGAACCATCAAAAAACGTTGAAATATAGTTCAAATTCAATAAAAATCGACAAAAATACAGTTTCTAGCTAAAATTTGATGGTTTCGTTGCACTTTCCGAGCCCGTAGGGTATCTGATTGGCTTAAAAGTACAAGAAAACACTTCAAAAGTGACGTTTCTGAAGAATTTTAACAGTTTTCTTGTATCTACGAACGCCAGAATGCATAAAATTGACCTAAAGGTCTCCTTTTCCTATTCTGAGTCGATTCTGCATGCTTTAAGTGTGTTTGGTGGCTCAGAACCATCAAAAAACGTTGAAATATTGTTCAAATTCAATAAAAATCGACAAAAATACAGTTTCTAGCTAAAATTTGATGGTTTCGTTGCACTTTCCGAGCCCGTAGGGTATCTGATTGGCTTAAAAGTACAAGAAAACACTTCAAAAGTGACGTTTCTGAAGAATTTTAACAGTTTTCTTGTATCTACGAACGCCAGAATGCATAAAATTGACCTAAACGTCTCCTTTTCCTATTCTGAGTCGATTCTGCATGCTTTAAGTGTGTTTGGTGGCTCAGAACCATCAAAAAACGTTGAAATATAGTTCAAATTCAATAAAAATCGACAAAAATACAGTTTCTAGCTAAAATTTGATGGTTTCGTTGCACTTTCCGAGCCCGTAGGGTATCTGATTGGCTTAAAAGTACAAGAAAACACTTCAAAAGTGACGTTTCTGAAGAATTTTAACAGTTTTCTTGTATCTACGAACGCCAGAATGCATAAAATTGACCTAAACGTCTCCTTTTCCTATTCTGAGTCGATTCTGCATGCTTTAAGTGTGTTTGGTGGCTCAGAACCATCAAAAAACGTTGAAATATAGTTCAAATTCAATAAAAATCGACAAAAATACAGTTTCTAGCTAAAATTTGATGGTTTCGTTGCACTTTCCGAGCCCGTAGGGTATCTGATTGGCTTAAAAGTACAAGAAAACACTTCAAAAGTGACGTTTCTGAAGAATTTTAACAGTTTTCTTGTATCTACGAACGCCAGAATGCATAAAATTGACCTAAACGTCTCCTTTTCCTATTCTGAGTCGATTCTGCATGCTTTAAGTGTGTTTGGTGGCTCAGAACCATCAAAAAACGTTGAAATATAGTTCAAATTCAATAAAAATCGACAAAAATACAGTTTCTAGCTAAAATTTGATGGTTTCGTTGCACTTTCCGAGCCCGTAGGGTATCTGATTGGCTTAAAAGTACAAGAAAACACTTCAAAAGTGACGTTTCTGAAGAATTTTAACAGTTTTCTTGTATCTACGAACGCCAGAATGCATAAAATTGACCTAAACGTCTCCTTTTCCTATTCTGAGTCGATTCTACATGCTTTAAGTGTGTTTGGTGGCTCAGAACCATCAAAAAACGTTGAAATATAGTTCAAATTCAATAAAAATCGACAAAAATACAGTTTCTAGCTAAAATTTGATGGTTTCGTTGCACTTTCCGAGCCCGTAGGGTATCTGATTGGCTTAAAAGTACAAGAAAACACTTCAAAAGTGACGTTTCTGAAGAATTTTAACAGTTTTCTTGTATCTACGAACGCCAGAATGCATAAAATTGACCTAAACGTCTCCTTTTCCTATTCTGAGTCGATTCTGCATGCTTTAAGTGTGTTTGGTGGCTCAGAACCATCAAAAAACGTTGAAATATAGTTCAAATTCAATAAAAATCGACAAAAATACAGTTTCTAGCTAAAATTTGATGGTTTCGTTGCACTTTCCGAGCCCGTAGGGTATCTGATTGGCTTAAAAGTACAAGAAAACACTTCAAAAGTGACGTTTCTGAAGAATTTTAACAGTTTTCTTGTATCTACGAACGCCAGAATGCATAAAATTGACCTAAAGGTCTCCTTTTCCTATTCTGAGTCGATTCTGCATGCTTTAAGTGTGTTTGGTGGCTCAGAACCATCAAAAAACGTTGAAATATTGTTCAAATTCAATAAAAATCGACAAAAATACAGTTTCTAGCTAAAATTTGATGGTTTCGTTGCACTTTCCGAGCCCGTAGGGTATCTGATTGGCTTAAAAGTACAAGAAAACACTTCAAAAGTGACGTTTCTGAAGAATTTTAACAGTTTTCTTGTATCTACGAACGCCAGAATGCATAAAATTGACCTAAACGTCTCCTTTTCCTATTCTGAGTCGATTCTGCATGCTTTAAGTGTGTTTGGTGGCTCAGAACCATCAAAAAACGTTGAAATATAGTTCAAATTCAATAAAAATCGACAAAAATACAGTTTCTAGCTAAAATTTGATGGTTTCGTTGCACTTTCCGAGCCCGTAGGGTATCTGATTGGCTTAAAAGTACAAGAAAACACTTCAAAAGTGACGTTTCTGAAGAATTTTAACAGTTTTCTTGTATCTACGAACGCCAGAATGCATAAAATTGACCTAAACGTCTCCTTTTCCTATTCTGAGTCGATTCTGCATGCTTTAAGTGTGTTTGGTGGCTCAGAACCATCAAAAAACGTTGAAATATAGTTCAAATTCAATAAAAATCGACAAAAATACAGTTTCTAGCTAAAATTTGATGGTTTCGTTGCACTTTCCGAGCCCGTAGGGTATCTGATTGGCTTAAAAGTACAAGAAAACATTTCAAAAGTGACGTTTCTGAAGAATTTTAACAGTTTTCTTGTATCTACGAACGCCAGAATGCATAAAATTGACCTAAACGTCTCCTTTTCCTATTCTGAGTCGATTCTGCATGCTTTAAGTGTGTTTGGTGGCTCAGAACCATCAAAAAACGTTGAAATATAGTTCAAATTCAATAAAAATCGACAAAAATACAGTTTCTAGCTAAAATTTGATAGTTTCGTTGCACTTTCCGAGCCCGTAGGGTATCTGATTGGCTTAAAAGTACAAGAAAACACTTCAAAAGTGACGTTTCTGAAGAATTTTAACAGTTTTCTTGTATCTACGAACGCCAGAATGCATAAAATTGACCTAAACGTCTCCTTTTCCTATTCTGAGTCGATTCTGCATGCTTTAAGTGTGTCTGGTGGCTCAGAACCATCAAAAAACGTTGAAATATAGTTCAAATTCAATAAAAATCGACAAAAATACAGTTTCTAGCTAAAATTTGATGGTTTCGTTGCACTTTCCGAGCCCGTAGGGTATCTGATTGGCTTAAAAGTACAAGAAAACACTTCAAAAGTAACGTTTCTGAAGAATTTTAACAGTTTTCTTGTATCTACGAACGCCAGAATGCTAAAATTGACCTAAACGTCTCCTTTTCCTATTCTGAGTCGATTCTGCATGCTTTAAGTGTGTTTGGTGGCTCAGAACCATCAAAAAACGTTGAAATATAGTTCAAATTCAATAAAAATCGACAAAAATACAGTTTCTAGCTAAAATTTGATGGTTTCGTTGCACTTTCCGAGCCCGTAGGGTATCTGATTGGCTTAAAAGTACAAGAAAACACTTCAAAAGTGACGTTTCTGAAGAATTTTAACAGTTTTCTTGTATCTACGAACGCCAGAATGCATAAAATTGACCTAAACGTCTCCTTTTCCTATTCTGAGTCGATTCTGCATGCTTTAAGTGTGTTTGGTGGCTCAGAACCATCAAAAAACGTTGAAATATAGTTCAAATTCAATAAAAATCGACAAAAATACAGTTTCTAGCTAAAATTTGATGGTTTCGTTGCACTTTCCGAGCCCGTAGGGTATCTGATTGGCTTAAAAGTACAAGAAAACACTTCAAAAGTGACGTTTCTGAAGAATTTTAACAGTTTTCTTGTATCTACGAACGCCAGAATGCATAAAATTGACCTAAACGTCTCCTTTTCCTATTCTGAGTCGATTCTGCATGCTTTAAGTGTGTTTGGTGGCTCAGAACCATCAAAAAACGTTGAAATATAGTTCAAATTCAATAAAAATCGACAAAAATACAGTTTCTAGCTAAAATTTGATGGTTTCGTTGCACTTTCCGAGCCCGTTGGGTATCTGATTGGCTTAAAAGTACAAGAAAACACTTCAAAAGTGACGTTTCTGAAGAATTTTAACAGTTTTCTTGTATCTACGAACGCCAGAATGCATAAAATTGACCTAAACGTCTCCTTTTCCTATTCTGAGTCGATTCTGCATGCTTTAAGTGTGTTTGGTGGCTCAGAACCATCAAAAAACGTTGAAATATAGTTCAAATTCAATAAAAATCGACAAAAATACAGTTTCTAGCTAAAATTTGATGGTTTCGTTGCACTTTCCGAGCCCGTAGGGTATCTGATTGGCTTAAAAGTACAAGAAAACACTTCAAAAGTGACGTTTCTGAAGAATTTTAACAGTTTTCTTGTATCTACGAACGCCAGAATGCATAAAATTGACCTAAACGTCCCCTTTTCCTATTCTGAGTCGATTCTGCATGCTTTAAGTGTGTTTGGTGGCTCAGAACCATCAAAAAACGTTGAAATATAGTTCAAATTCAATAAAAATCGACAAAAATACAATTTCTAGCTAAAATTTGATGGTTTCGTTGCACTTTCCGAGCCCGTAGGGTATCTGATTGGCTTAAAAGTACAAGAAAACACTTCAAAAGTGACGTTTCTGAAGAATTTTAACAGTTTTCTTGTATCTACGAACGCCAGAATGCATAAAATTGACCTAAACTTCTCCTTTTCCTATTCTGAGTCGATTCTGCATGCTTTAAGTGTGTTTGGTGGCTCAGAACCATCAAAAAACGTTGAAATCTAGTTCAAATTCAATAAAAATCGACAAAAATACAGTTTCTAGCTAAAATTTGATGGTTTCGTTGCACTTTCCGAGCCCGTAGGGTATCTGATTGGCTTAAAAGTACAAGAAAACACTTCAAAAGTGACGTTTCTGAAGAATTTTAACAGTTTTCTTGTATCTACGAACGCCAGAATGCATAAAATTGACCTAAACGTCTCCTTTTCCTATTCTGAGTCGATTCTGCATGCTTTAAGTGTGTTTGGTGGCTCAGAACCATCAAAAAACGTTGAAATATAGTTCAAATTCAATAAAAATCGACAAAAATACAGTTTCTAGCTAAAATTTGATGGTTTCGTTGCACTTTCCGAGCCCGTAGGGTATCTGATTGGCTTAAAAGTACAAGAAAACACTTCAAAAGTGACGTTTCTGAAGAATTTTAACAGTTTTCTTGTATCTACGAACGCCAGAATGCATAAAATTGACCTAAACGTCTCCTTTTCCTATTCTGAGTCGATTCTGCATGCTTTAAGTGTGTTTGGTGGCTCAGAACCATCAAAAAACGTTGAAATATAGTTCAAATTCAATAAAAATCGACAAAAATACAGTTTCTAGCTAAAATTTGATGGTTTCGTTGCACTTTCCGAGCCCATAGGGTATCTGATTGGCTTAAAAGTACAAGAAAACACTTCAAAAGTGACGTTTCTGAAGAATTTTAACAGTTTTCTTGTATCTACGAAGGCCAGAATGCATAAAATTGACCTAAACGTCTCCTTTTCCTATTCTGAGTCGATTCTGCATGCTTTAAGTGTGTTTGGTGGCTCAGAACCATCAAAAAACGTTGAAATATAGTTCAAATTCAATAAAAATCGACAAAAATACAGTTTCTAGCTAAAATTTGATGGTTTCGTTGCACTTTCCGAGCCCGTAGGGTATCTGATTGGCTTAAAAGTACAAGAAAACACTTCAAAAGTGACGTTTCTGAAGAATTTTAACAGTTTTCTTGTATCTACGAACGCCAGAATGCATAAAATTGACCTAAACGTCTCCTTTTCCTATTCTGAGTCGATTCTGCATGCTTTAAGTGTGTTTGGTGGCTCAGAACCATCAAAAAACGTTGAAATATAGTTCAAATTCAATAAAAATCGACAAAAATACAGTTTCTAGCTAAAATTTGATGGTTTCGTTGCACTTTCCGAGCCCGTAGGGTATCTGATTGGCTTAAAAGTACAAGAAAACACTTCAAAAGTGACGTTTCTGAAGAATTTTAACAGTTTTCTTGTATCTACGAACGCCAGAATGCATAAAATTGACCTAAACGTCTCCTTTTCCTATTCTGAGTCGATTCTGCATGCTTTAAGTGTGTTTGGTGGCTCAGAACCATCAAAAAACGTTGAAATATAGTTCAAATTCAATAAAAATCGACAAAAATACAGTTTCTAGCTAAAATTTGATGGTTTCGTTGCACTTTCCGAGCCCGTAGGGTATCTGATTGGCTTAAAAGTACAAGAAAACACTTCAAAAGTGACGTTTCTGAAGAATTTTAACAGTTTTCTTGTATCTACGAACGCCAGAATGCATAAAATTGACCTAAACGTCTCCTTTTCCTATTCTGAGTCGATTCTGCATGCTTTAAGTGTGTTTGGTGGCTCAGAACCATCAAAAAACGTTGAAATATAGTTCAAATTCAATAAAAATCGACAAAAATACAGTTTCTACCTAAAATTTGATGGTTTCGTTGCACTTTCCGAGCCCGTAGGGTATCTGATTGGCTTAAAAGTACAAGAAAACACTTCAAAAGTGACGTTTCTGAAGAATTTTAACAGTTTTCTTGTATCTACGAACGCCAGAATGCATAAAATTGACCTAAACGTCTCCTTTTCCTATTCTGAGTGGATTCTGCATGCTTTAAGTGTGTTTGGTGGCTCAGAACCATCAAAAAACGTTGAAATATAGTTCAAATTCAATAAAAATCGACAAAAATACAGTTTCTAGCTAAAATTTGATGGTTTCGTTGCACTTTCCGAGCCCGTAGGGTATCTGATTGGCTTAAAAGTACAAGAAAACACTTCAAAAGTGACGTTTCTGAAGAATTTTAACAGTTTTCTTGTATCTACGAACGCCAGAATGCATAAAATTGACCTAAACGTCTCCTTTTCCTATTCTGAGTCGATTCTGCATGCTTTAAGTGTGTTTGGTGGCTCAGAACCATCAAAAAACGTTGAAATATAGTTCAAATTCAATAAAAATCGACAAAAATACAGTTTCTAGCTAAAATTTGATGGTTTCGTTGCACTTTCCGAGCCCGTAGGGTATCTGATTGGCTTAAAAGTACAAGAAAACACTTCAAAAGTGACGTTTCTGAAGAATTTTAACAGTTTTCTTGTATCTACGAACGCCAGAATGCATAAAATTGACCTAAACGTCTCCTTTTCCTATTCTGAGTCGATTCTGCATGCTTTAAGAGTGTTTGGTGGCTCAGAACCATCAAAAAACGTTGAAATATAGTTCAAATTCAATAAAAATCGACAAAAATACAGTTTCTAGCTAAAATTTGATGGTTTCGTTGCACTTTCCGAGCCCGTTGGGTATCTGATTGGCTTAAAAGTACAAGAAAACACTTCAAAAGTGACGTTTCTGAAGAATTTTAACAGTTTTCTTGTATCTACGAACGCCAGAATGCATAAAATTGACCTAAACGTCTCCTTTTCCTATTCTGAGTCGATTCTGCATGCTTTAAGTGTGTTTGGTGGCTCAGAACCATCAAAAAACGTTGAAATATAGTTCAAATTCAATAAAAATCGACAAAAATACAGTTTCTAGCTAAAATTTGATGGTTTCGTTGCACTTTCCGAGCCCGTAGGGTATCTGATTGGCTTAAAAGTACAAGAAAACACTTCAAAAGTGACGTTTCTGAAGAATTTTAACAGTTTTTTTGTATCTACGAACGCCAGAATGCATAAAATTAACCTAAACGTCTCCTTTTCCTATTCTGAGTCGATTCTGCATGCTTTAAGTGTGTTTGGAGGCTCAGAACCATCAAAAAACGTTGAAATATAGTTCAAATTCAATAAAAATCGACAAAAATACAGTTTCTAGCTAAAATTTGATGGTTTCGTTGCACTTTCCGAGCCCGTAGGGTATCTGATTGGCTTAAAAGTACAAGAAAACACTTCAAAAGTGACGTTTCTGAAGAATTTTAACAGTTTTCTTGTATCTACGAACGCCAGAATGCATAAAATTGACCTAAACGTCTCCTTTTCCTATTCTGAGTCGATTCTGCATGCTTTAAGTGTGTTTGGTGGCTCAGAACCATCAAAAAACGTTGAAATATAGTTCAAATTCAATAAAAATCGACAAAAATACAGTTTCTAGCTAAAATTTGATGGTTTCGTTGCACTTTCCGAGCCCGTTGGGTATCTGATTGGCTTAAAAGTACAAGAAAACACTTCAAAAGTGACGTTTCTGAAGAATTTTAACAGTTTTCTTGTATCTACGAACGCCAGAATGCATAAAATTGACCTAAACGTCTCCTTTTCCTATTCTGAGTCGATTCTGCATGCTTTAAGTGTGTTTGGTGGCTCAGAACCATCAAAAAACGTTGAAATATAGTTCAAATTCAATAAAAATCGACAAAAATACAGTTTCTATCTAAAATTTGATGGTTTCGTTGCACTTTCCGAGCCCGTAGGGTATCTGATTGGCTTAAAAGTACAAGAAAACACTTCAAAAGTGACGTTTCTGAAGAAATTTAACAGTTTTCTTGTATCTACGAACGCCAGAATGCATAAAATTGACCTAAACGTCTCCTTTTCCTATTCTGAGTCGATTCTGCATGCTTTAAGTGTGTTTGGTGGCTCAGAACCATCAAAAAACGTTGAAATATACATAGTTCAAATTCAATAAAAATCGACAAAAATACAGTTTCTAGCTAAAATTTGATGGTTTCGTTGCACTTTCCGAGCCCGTAGGGTATCTGATTGGCTTAAAAGTACAAGAAAACACTTCAAAAGTGACGTTTCTGAAGAATTTTAACAGTTTTCTTGTATCTACGAACGCCAGAATGCATAAAATTGACCTAAACGTCTCCTTTTCCTATTCTGAGTCGATTCTGCATGCTTTAAGAGTGTTTGGTGGCTCAGAACCATCAAAAAACGTTGAAATATAGTTCAAATTCAATAAAAATCGACAAAAATACAGTTTCTAGCTAAAATTTGATGGTTTCGTTGCACTTTCCGAGCCCGTAGGGTATCTGATTGGCTTAAAAGTACAAGAAAACACTTCAAAAGTGACGTTTCTGAAGAATTTTAACAGTTTTCTTGTATCTACGAACGCCAGAATGCATAAAATTGACCTAAACGTCTCCTTTTCCTATTCTGAGTCGATTCTGCATGCTTTAAGTGTGTTTGGTGGCTCAGAACCATCAAAAAACGTTGAAATATAGTTCAAATTCAATAAAAATCGACAAAAATACAGTTTCTAGCTAAAATTTGATGGTTTCGTTGCACTTTCCGAGCCCGTAGGGTATCTGATTGGCTTAAAAGTACAAGAAAACACTTCAAAAGTGACGTTTCTGAAGAATTTTAACAGTTTTTTTGTATCTACGAACGCCAGAATGCATAAAATTGACCTAAACGTCTCCTTTTCCTATTCTGAGTCGATTCTGCATGCTTTAAGTGTGTTTGGAGGCTCAGAACCATCAAAAAACGTTGAAATATAGTTCAAATTCAATAAAAATCGACAAAAATACAGTTTCTAGCTAAAATTTGATGGTTTCGTTGCACTTTCCGAGCCCGTAGGGTATCTGATTGGCTTAAAAGTACAAGAAAACACTTCAAAAGTGACGTTTCTGAAGAATTTTAACAGTTTTCTTGTATCTACGAACGCCAGAATGCATAAAATTGACCTAAACGTCTCCTTTTCCTATTCTGAGTCGATTCTGCATGCTTTAAGTGTGTTTGGTGGCTCAGAACCATCAAAAAACGTTGAAATATAGTTCAAATTCAATAAAAATCGACAAAAATACAGTTTCTAGCTAAAATTTGATGGTTTCGTTGCACTTTCCGAGCCCGTTGGGTATCTGATTGGCTTAAAAGTACAAGAAAACACTTCAAAAGTGACGTTTCTGAAGAATTTTAACAGTTTTCTTGTATCTACGAACGCCAGAATGCATAAAATTGACCTAAACGTCTCCTTTTCCTATTCTGAGTCGATTCTGCATGCTTTAAGTGTGTTTGGTGGCTCAGAACCATCAAAAAACGTTGAAATATAGTTCAAATTCAATAAAAATCGACAAAAATACAGTTTCTAGCTAAAATTTGATGGTTTCGTTGCACTTTCCGAGCCCGTTGGGTATCTGATTGGCTTAAAAGTACAAGAAAACACTTCAAAAGTGACGTTTCTGAAGAATTTTAACAGTTTTCTTGTATCTACGAACGCCAGAATGCATAAAATTGACCTAAACGTGTCCTTTTCCTATTCTGAGTCGATTCTGCATGCTTTAAGTGTGTTTGGTGGCTCAGAACCATCAAAAAACGTTGAAATATAGTTCAAATTCAATAAAAATCGACAAAAATACAGTTTCTAGCTAAAATTTGATGGTTTCGTTGCACTTTCCGAGCCCGTAGGGTATCTGATTGGCTTATAAGTACAAGAAAACACTTCAAAAGTGACGTTTCTGAAGAATTTTAACAGTTTTCTTGTATCTACGAACGCCAGAATGCATAAAATTGACCTAAACGTCTCTTTTTCCTATTCTGAGTCGATTCTCCATGCTTTACTTAAAGCATGGAGAATCGACTCAGAATAGGAAAAGGAGACGTTTAGGTCAATTTTATGCATTCTGGCGTTCGTAGATACAAGAAAACTGTTAAAATTCTTCAGAAACGTCACTTTTGAAGTGTTTTCTTGTACTTTTAAGCCAATCAGATACCCTACGGGCTCGGAAAGTGCAACGAAACCATCAAATTTTAGCTAGAAACTGTATTTTTGTCGATTTTTATTGAATTTGAACTATATTTCAACGTTTTTTGATGGTTCTGAGCCACCAAACACACTTAAAGCATGCAGAATCGACTCAGAATAGGAAAAGGAGACGTTTAGGTCAATTTTATGCATTCTGGCGTTCGTAGATACAAGAAAACTGTTAAAATTCTTCAGAAACGTCACTTTTGAAGTGTTTTCTTGTACTTTTAAGCCAATCAGATACCCTACGGGCTCGGAAAGTGCAACGAAACCATCAAATTTTAGCTAGAAAGTGTATTTTTGTCGATTTTTATTTAATTTGAACTATATTTCAACGTTTTTTGATGGTTCTGAGCCACCAAACACACTTAAAGCATGCAGAATCGACTCAGAATAGGAAAAGGAGACGTTTAGGTCAATTTTATGCCTTCTGGCGTTCGTAGATACAAGAAAACTGTTAAAATTCTTCAGAAACGTCACTTTTGAAGTGTTTTCTTGTACTTTTAAGCCAATCAGATACCCTACGGGCTCGGAAAGTGCAACGAAACCATCAAATTTTAGCTAGAAACTGTATTTTTGTCGATTTTTATTGAATTTGAACTATATTTCAACGTTTTTTGATGGTTCTGAGCCACCAAACACACTTAAAGCATGCAGAATCGACTCAGAATAGGAAAAGGAGACGTTTAGGTCAATTTTATGCATTCTGGCGTTCGTAGATACAAGAAAACTGTTAAAATTCTTCAGAAACGTCACTTTTGAAGTGTTTTCTTGTACTTTTAAGCCAATCAGATACCCCACGGGCTCGGAAAGTGCAACGAAACCATCAAATTTTAGCTAGAAACTGTATTTTTGTCGATTTTTATTGAATTTGAACTATATTTCAACGTTTTTTGATGGTTCTGAGCCACCAAACACACTTAAAGCATGCAGAATCGACTCAGAATAGGAAAAGGAGACGTTTAGGTCAATTTTATGCATTCTGGCGTTCGTAGATACAAGAAAACTGTTAAAATTCTTCAGAAACGTCACTTTTGAAGTGTTTTCTTGTACTTTTAAGCCAATCAGATACCCTACGGGCTCGGAAAGTGCAACGAAACCATCAAATTTTAGCTAGAAACTGTATTTTTGTCGATTTTTATTGAATTTGAACTATATTTCAACGTTTTTTGATGGTTCTGAGCCACCAAACACACTTAAAGCATGCAGAATCGACTCAGAATAGGAAAAGGAGACGTTTAGGTCAATTTTATGCATTCTGGCGTTCGTAGATACAAGAAAACTGTTAAAATTCTTCAGAAACGTCACTTTTGAAGTGTTTTCTTGTACTTTTAAGCCAATCAGATACCCTACGGGCTCGGAAAGTGCAACGAAACCATCAAATTTTAGCTAGAAACTGTATTTTTGTCGATTTTTATTGAATTTGAACTATATTTCAACGTTTTTTGATGGTTCTGAGCCACCAAACACACTTAAAGCATGCAGAATCGACTCAGAATAGGAAAAGGAGACGTTTAGGTCAATTTTATGCATTCTGGCGTTCGTAGATACAAGAAAACTGTTAAAATTCTTCAGAAACGTCACTTTTGAAGTGTTTTCTTGTACTTTTAAGCCAATCAGATACCCTATGGGCTCGGAAAGTGCAACGAAACCATCAAATTTTAGCTAGAAACTGTATTTTTGTCGATTTTTATTGAATTTGAACTATATTTCAACGTTTTTTGATGGTTCTGAGCCACCAAACACACTTAAAGCATGCAGAATCGACTCAGAATAGGAAAAGGAGACGTTTAGGTCAATTTTATGCATTCTGGCGTTCGTAGATACAAGAAAACTGTTAAAATTCTTCAGAAACGTCACTTTTGAAGTGTTTTCTTGTACTTTTAAGCCAATCAGATACCCTACGGGCTCGGAAAGTGCAACGAAACCATCAAATTTTAGCTAGAAACTGTATTTTTGTCGATTTTTATTGAATTTGAACTATATTTCAACGTTTTTTGATGGTTCTGAGCCACCAAACACACTTAAAGCATGCAGAATCGACTCAGAATAGGAAAAGGAGACGTTTAGGTCAATTTTATGCATTCTGGCGTTCGTAGATACAAGAAAACTGTTAAAATTCTTCAGAAACGTCACTTTTGAAGTGTTTTCTTGTACTTTTAAGCCAATCAGATACCCTACGGGCTCGGAAAGTGCAACGAAACCATCAAATTTTAGCTAGAAACTGTATTTTTGTCGATTTTTATTGAATTTGAACTATATTTCAACGTTTTTTGATGGTTCTGAGCCACCAAACACACTTAAAGCATGCAGAATCGACTCAGAATAGGAAAAGGAGACGTTTAGGTCAATTTTATGCATTCTGGCGTTCGTAGATACAAGAAAACTGTTAAAATTCTTCAGAAACGTCACTTTTGAAGTGTTTTCTTATACTTTTAAGCCAATCAGATACCCAACGGGCTCGGAAAGTGCAACGAAACCATAAAATTTTAGCTAGAAACTGTATTTTTGTCGATTTTTATTGAATTTGAACTATATTTCAACGTTTTTTGATGGTTCTGAGCCACCAAACACACTTAAAGCATGCAGAATCGACTCAGAATAGGAAAAGGAGACGTTTAGGTCAAATTTATGCATTCTGGCGTTCGTAGATACAAGAAAACTGTTAAAATTCTTCAGAAACGTCACTTTTGAAGTGTTTTCTTGTACTTTTAAGCCAATCAGATACCCTACGGGCTCGGAAAGTGCAACGAAACCATCAAATTTTAGCTAGAAACTGTATTTTTGTCGATTTTTATTGAATTTGAACTATATTTCAACGTTTTTTGATGGTTCTGAGCCACCAAACACACTTAAAGCATGCAGAATCGACTCAGAATAGGAAAAGGAGACGTTTAGGTCAATTTTATGCATTCTGGCGTTCGTAGATACAAGAAAACTGTTAAAATTCTTCAGAAACGTCACTTTTGAAGTGTTTTCTTGTACTTTTAAGCCAATCACATACCCTACGGGCTCGGAAAGTGCAACGAAACCATCAAATTTTAGCTAGAAACTGTATTTTTGTCGATTTTTATTGAATTTGAACTATATTTCCACGTTTTTTGATGGTTCTGAGCCACCAAACACACTTAAAGCATGCAGAATCGACTCAGAATAGGAAAAGGAGACGTTTAGGTCAATTTTATGCATTCTGGCGTTCGTAGATACAAGAAAACTGTTAAAATTCTTCAGAAACGTCACTTTTGAAGTGTTTTCTTGTACTTTTAAGCCAATCAGAAACCCTACGGGCTCGGAAAGTGCAACGAAACCATCAAATTTTAGCTAGAAACTGTATTTTTGTCGATTTTTATTGAATTTTAACTATATTTCAACGTTTTTTGATGGTTCTGAGCCACCAAACACACTTAAAGCATGCAGAATCGACTCAGAATAGGAAAAGGAGACGTTTAGGACAATTTTATGCATTCTGGCGTTCGTAGATACAAGAAAACTGTTAAAATTCTTCAGAAACGTCACTTTTGAAGTGTTTTCTTGTACTTTTAAGCCAATCAGATACCCTACGGGCTCGGAAAGTGCAACGAAACCATCAAATTTTAGCTAGAAACTGTATTTTTGTCGATTTTTATTGAATTTGAACTATATTTCAACGTTTTTTGATGGTTCTGAGCCACCAAACACACTTAAAGCATGCAGAATCGACTCAGAATAGGAAAAGGAGACGTTTAGGTCAATTTTATGCATTCTGGCGTTCGTAGATACAAGAAAACTGTTAAAATTCTTCAGAAACGTCACTTTTGAAGTGTTTTCTTGTACTTTTAAGCCAATCAGATACCCAACGGGCTCGGAAAGTGCAACGAAACCATCAAATTTTAGCTAGAAACTGTATTTTTGTCGATTTTTATTGAATTTGAACTATATTTCAACGTTTTTTGATGGTTCTGAGCCACCAAACACACTTAAAGCATGCAGAATCGACTCAGAATAGGAAAAGGAGACGTTTAGGTCAATTTTATGCATTCTGGCGTTCGTAGATACAAGAAAACTGTTAAAATTCTTCAGAAACGTCACTTTTGAAGTGTTTTCTTGTACTTTTAAGCCAATCAGATACCCTACGGGCTCGGAAAGTGCAACGAAACCATCAAATTTTAGCTAGAAACTGTATTTTTGTCGATTTTTATTGAATTTGAACTATATTTCAACGTTTTTTGATGGTTCTGAGCCACCAAACACACTTAAAGCATGCAGAATCGACTCAGAATAGGAAAAGGAGACGTTTAGGTCAATTTTATGCATTCTGGCGTTCGTAGATACAAGAAAACTGTTAAAATTCTTCAGAAACGTCACTTTTGAAGTGTTTTCTTGTACTTTTAAGCCAATCAGATACCCTACGGGCTCGGAAAGTGCAACGAAACCATCAAATTTTAGCTAGAAACTGTATTTTTGTCGATTTTTATTGAATTTGAACTATATTTCAACGTTTTTTGATGGTTCTGAGCCACCAAACACACTTAAAGCATGCAGAATCGACTCAGAATAGGAAAAGGAGACGTTTAGGTCAATTTTATGCATTCTGGCGTTCGTAGATACAAGAAAACTGTTAAAATTCTTCAGAAACGTCACTTTTGAAGTGTTTTCTTGTACTTTTAAGCCAATCAGATACCCTACGGGCTCGGAAAGTGCAACGAAACCATCAAATTTTAGCTAGAAACTGTATTTTTGTCGATTTTTATTGAATTTGAACTATATTTCAACGTTTTTTGATGGTTCTGAGCCACCAAACACACTTAAAGCATGCAGAATCGACTCAGAATAGGAAAAGGAGACGTTTAGGTCAATTTTATGCATTCTGGCGTTCGTAGATACAAGAAAACTGTTAAAATTCTTCAGAAATGTCACTTTTGAAGTGTTTTCTTGTACTTTTAAGCCAATCAGATACCCTACGGGCTCGGAAAGTGCAACGAAACCATCAAATTTTAGCTAGAAACTGTATTTTTGTCGATTTTTATTGAATTTGAACTATATTTCAACGTTTTTTGATGGTTCTGAGCCACCAAACACACTTAAAGCATGCAGAATCGACTCAGAATAGGAAAAGGAGACGTTTAGGTCAATTTTATGCATTCTGGCGTTCGTAGATACAAGAAAACTGTTAAAATTCTTCAGAAACGTCACTTTTGAAATGTTTTCTTGTACTTTTAAGCCAATCAGATACCCAACGGGCTCGGAAAGTGCGACGAAACCATCAAATTTTAGCTAGAAACTGTATTTTTGTCGATTTTTATTGAATTTGAACTATATTTCAACGTTTTTTGATGGTTCTGAGCCACCAAACACACTTAAAGCATGCAGAATCGACTCAGAATAGGAAAAGGAGACGTTTAGGTCAATTTTATGCATTCTGGCGTTCGTAGATACAAGAAAACTGTTAAAATTCTTCAGAAACGTCACTTTTGAAGTGTTTTCTTGTACTTTTAAGCCAATCAGATACCCTACGGGCTCGGAAAGTGCAACGAAACCATCAAATTTTAGCTAGAAACTGTATTTTTGTCGATTTTTATTGAATTTGAACTATATTTCAACGTTTTTTGATGGTTCTGAGCCACCAAACACACTTAAAGCATGCAGAATCGACTCAGAATAGGAAAAGGAGACGTTTAGGTCAATTTTATGCATTCTGGCGTTCGTAGATACAAGAAAACTGTTAAAATTCTTCAGAAACGTCACTTTTGAAGTGTTTTCTTGTACTTTTAAGCCAATCAGATACCCTACGGGCTCGGAAAGTGCAACGAAACCATCAAATTTTAGCTAGAAACTGTATTTTTGTCGATTTTTATTGAATTTGAACTATATTTCAACGTTTTTTGATGGTTCTGAGCCACCAAACACACTTAAAGCATGCAGAATCGACTCAGAATAGGAAAAGGAGACGTTCAGGTCAATTTTATGCATTCTGGCGTTCGTAGATACAAGAAAACTGTTAAAATTCTTCAGAAATGTCACTTTTGAAGTGTTTTCTTGTACTTTTAAGCCAATCAGATACCCTACGGGCTCGGAAAGTGCAACGAAACCATCAAATTTTAGCTAGAAACTGTATTTTTGTCGATTTTTATTGAATTTGAACTATATTTCAACGTTTTTTGATGGTTCTGAGCCACCAAACACACTTAAAGCATGCAGAATCGACTCAGAATAGGAAAAGGAGACGTTTAGGTCAATTTTATGCATTCTGGCGTTCGTAGATACAAGAAAACTGTTAAAATTCTTCAGAAACGTCACTTTTGAAATGTTTTCTTGTACTTTTAAGCCAATCAGATACCCAACGGGCTCGGAAAGTGCGACGAAACCATCAAATTTTAGCTAGAAACTGTATTTTTGTCGATTTTTATTGAATTTGAACTATATTTCAACGTTTTTTGATGGTTCTGAGCCACCAAACACACTTAAAGCATGCAGAATCGACTCAGAATAGGAAAAGGAGACGTTTAGGTCAATTTTATGCATTCTGGCGTTCGTAGATACAAGAAAACTGTTAAAATTCTTCAGAAACGTCACTTTTGAAGTGTTTTCTTGTACTTTTAAGCCAATCAGATACCCAACGGGCTCGGAAAGTGCAACGAAACCATCAAATTTTAGCTAGAAACTGTATTTTTGTCGATTTTTATTGAATTTGAAGTATATTTCAACGTTTTTTGATGGTTCTGAGCCACCAAACACACTTAAAGCATGCAGAATCGACTCAGAATAGGAAAAGGAGACGTTTAGGACAATTTTATGCATTCTGGCGTTCGTAGATACAAGAAAACTGTTAAAATTCTTCAGAAACGTCACTTTTGAAGTGTTTTCTTGTACTTTTAAGCCAATCAGATACCCTACGGGCTCGGAAAGTGCAACGAAACCATCAAATTTTAGCTAGAAACTGTATTTTTGTCGATTTTTATTGAATTTGAACTATATTTCAACGTTTTTTGATGGTTCTGAGCCACCAAACACACTTAAAGCATGCAGAATCGACTCAGAATAGGTAAAGGAGACGTTTAGGTCAATTTTATGCATTCTGGCGTTCGTAGATACAAGAAAACTGTTAAAATTCTTCAGAAACGTCACTTTTGAAGTGTTTTCTTGTACTTTTAAGCCAATCAGATACCCTACGGGCTCGGAAAGTGCAACGAAACCATCAAATTTTAGCTAGAAACTGTATTTTTGTCGATTTTTATTGAATTTGAACTATATTTCAACGTTTTTTGATGGTTCTGAGCCCACCAAACACACTTAAAGCATGCAGAATCGACTCAGAATAGGAAAAGGAGACGTTTAGGTCAATTTTATGCATTCTGGCGTTCGTAGATACAAGAAAACTGTTAAAATTCTTCAGAAACGTCACTTTTGAAGTGTTTCCTTGTACTTTTAAGCCAATCAGATACCCCACGGGCTCGGAAAGTGCAACGAAACCATCAAATTTTAGCTAGAAACTGTATTTTTGTCGATTTTTATTGAATTTGAACTATATTTCAACGTTTTTTGATGGTTCTGAGCCACCAAACACACTTAAAGCATGCAGAATCGACTCAGAATAGGAAAAGGAGACGTTTAGGTCAATTTTATGCATTCTGGCGTTCGTAGATACAAGAAAACTGTTAAAATTCTTCAGAAACGTCACTTTTGAAGTGTTTTCTTGTACTTTTAAGCCAATCAGATACCCTACGGGCTCGGAAAGTGCAACGAAACCATCAAATTTTAGCTAGAAACTGTATTTTTGTCGATTTTTATTGAATTTGAACTATATTTCAACGTTTTTTGATGGTTCTGAGCCACCAAACACACTTAAAGCATGCAGAATCGACTCAGAATAGGAAAAGGAGACGTTTAGGTCAATTTTATGCATTCTGGCGTTCGTAGATACAAGAAAACTGTTAAAATTCTTCAGAAACGTCACTTTTGAAGTGTTTTCTTGTACTTTTAAGCAATCAGATACCCTACGGGCTCGGAAAGTGCAACGAAACCATCAAATTTTAGCTAGAAACTGTATTTTTGTCGATTTTTATTGAATTTGAACTATATTTCAACGTTTTTTGATGGTTCTGAGCCACCAAACACACTTAAAGCATGCAGAATCGACTCAGAATAGGAAAAGGAGACGTTTAGGTCAATTTTATGCATTCTGGCGTTCGTAGATACAAGAAAACTGTTAAAATTCTTCAGAAACGTCACTTTTGAAGTGTTTTCTTGTACTTTTAAGCCAATCAGATACCCTACGGGCTCGGAAAGTGCAACGAAACCATCAAATTTTAGCTAGAAACTGTATTTTTGTCGATTTTTATTGAATTTGAACAATATTTCAACGTTTTTTGATGGTTCTGAGCCACCAAACACACTTAAAGCATGCAGAATCGACTCAGAATAGGAAAAGGAGACGTTTAGGTCAATTTTATGCATTCTGGCGTTCGTAGATACAAGAAAACTGTTAAAATTCTTCAGAAACGTCACTTTTGAAGTGTTTTCTTGTACTTTTAAGCCAATCAGATACCCTACGGGCTCGGAAAGTGCAACGAAACCATCAAATTTTAGCTAGAAACTGTATTTTTGTCGATTTTTATTGAATTTGAACTATATTTCAATGTTTTTTGATGGTTCTGAGCCACCAAACACACTTAAAGCATGCAGAATCGACTCAGAATAGGAAAAGGAGACGTTTAGGTCAATTTTATGCATTCTGGCGTTCGTAGATACAAGAAAACTGTTAAAATTCTTCAGAAATGTCACTTTTGAAGTGTTTTCTTGTACTTTTAAGCCAATCAGATACCCTACGGGCTCGGAAAGTGCAACGAAACCATCAAATTTTAGCTAGAAACTGTATTTTTGTCGATTTTTATTGAATTTGAACTATATTTCAACGTTTTTTGATGGTTCTGAGCCACCAAACACACTTAAAGCATGCAGAATCGACTCAGAATAGGAAAAGGAGACGTTTAGGTCAATTTTATGCATTCTGGCGTTCGTAGATACAAGAAAACTGTTAAAATTCTTCAGAAACGTCACTTTTGAAATGTTTTCTTGTACTTTTAAGCCAATCAGATACCCAACGGGCTCGGAAAGTGCAACGAAACCATCAAATTTTAGCTAGAAACTGTATTTTTGTCGATTTTTATTGAATTTGAACTATATTTCAACGTTTTTTGATGGTTCTGAGCCACCAAACACACTTAAAGCATGCAGAATCGACTCAGAATAGGAAAAGGAGACGTTTAGGTCAATTTTATGCATTCTGGCGTTCGTAGATACAAGAAAACTGTTAAAATTCTTCAGAAACGTCACTTTTGAAGTGTTTTCTTGTACTTTTAAGCCAATCAGATACCCAACGGGCTCGGAAAGTGCAACGAAACCATCAAATTTTAGCTAGAAACTGTATTTTTGTCGATTTTTATTGAATTTGAACTATATTTCAACGTTTTTTGATGGTTCTGAGCCACCAAACACACTTAAAGCATGCAGAATCGACTCAGAATAGGAAAAGGAGACGTTTAGGTCAATTTTATGCATTCTGGCGTTCGTAGATACAAGAAAACTGTTAAAATTCTTCAGAAACGTCACTTTTGAAGTGTTTTCTTGTACTTTTAAGCCAATCAGATACCCTACGGGCTCGGAAAGTGCAACGAAACCATCAAATTTTGGCTAGAAACTGTATTTTTGTCGATTTTTATTGAATTTGAACTATATTTCAACGTTTTTTGATGGTTCTGAGCCACCAAACACACTTAAAGCATGCAGAATCGACTCGGAATAGGAAAAGGAGACGTTTAGGTCAATTTTATGCATTCTGGCGTTCGTAGATACAAGAAAACTGTTAAAATTCTTCAGAAACGTCACTTTTGAAGTGTTTTCTTGTACTTTTAAGCCAATCAGATACTCTACGGGCTCGGAAAGTGCAACGAAACCATCAAATTTTAGCTAGAAACTGTATTTTTGTCGATTTTTATTGAATTTGAACTATTTTTCAACGTTTTTTGATGGTTCTGAGCCACCAAACACACTTAAAGCATGCAGAATCGACTCAGAATAGGAAAAGGAGACGTTTAGGTCAATTTTATGCATTCTGGCGTTCGTAGATACAAGAAAACTGTTAAAATTCTTCAGAAACGTCACTTTTGAAGTGTTTTCTTGTACTTTTAAGCCAATCAGATACCCTACGGGCTCGGAAAGTGCAACGAAACCATCAAATTTTAGCTAGAAACTGTATTTTTGTCGATTTTTATTGAATTTGAACTATATTTCAACGTTTTTTGATGGTTCTGAGCCACCAAACACACTTAAAGCATGCAGAATCGTCTCAGAATAGGAAAAGGAGACGTTTAGGTCAATTTTATGCATTCTGGCGTTCGTAGATACAAGAAAACTGTTAAAATTCTTCAGAAACGTCACTTTTGAAGTGTTTTCTTGTACTTTTAAGCCAATCAGATACCCTACGGGCTCGGAAAGTGCAACGAAACCATCAAATTTTAGCTAGAAACTGTATTTTTGTCGATTTTTATTGAATTTGAACTATATTTCAACGTTTTTTTGATGGTTCTGAGCCACCAAACACACTTAAAGCATGCAGAATCGACTCAGAATGGAAAAGGAGACGTTTAGGTCAATTTTATGCATTCTGGCGTTCGTAGATACAAGAAAACTGTTAAAATTCTTCAGAAACGTCACTTTTGAAGTGTTTTCTTGTACTTTTAAGCCACTCAGATACCCTACGGGCTCGGAAAGTGCAACGAAACCATCAAATTTTAGCTAGAAACTGTATTTTTGTCGATTTTTATTGAATTTGAACTATATTTCAACGTTTTTTGATGGTTCTGAGCCACCAAACACACTTAAAGCATGCAGAATCGACTCAGAATAGGAAAAGGAGACGTTTAGGTCAATTTTATGCATTCTGGCGTTCGTAGATACAAGAAAACTGTTAAAATTCTTCAGAAACGTCACTTTTGAAGTGTTTTCTTGTACTTTTAAGCCACTCAGATACCCTACGGGCTCGGAAAGTGCAACGAAACCATCAAATTTTAGCTAGAAGCTGTATTTTTGTCGATTTTTATTGAATTTGAACTATATTTCAACGTTTTTTGATGTTTCTGAGCCACCAAACACACTTAAAGCATGCAGAATCGACTCAGAATAGGAAAAGGAGACGTTTAGGTCAATTTTATGCATTCTGGCGTTCGTAGATACAAGAAAACTGTTAAAATTCTTCAGAAACGTCACTTTTGAAGTGTTTTCTTGTACTTTTAAGCCACTCAGATACCCTACGGGCTCGGAAAGTGCAACGAAACCATCAAATTTTAGCTAGAAACTGTATTTTTGTCGATTTTTATTGAATTTGAACTATATTTCAACGTTTTTTGATGGTTCTGAGCCACCAAACACACTTAAAGCATGCAGAATCGACTCAGAATAGGAAAAGGAGACGTTTAGGTCAATTTTATGCATTCTGGCGTTCGTAGATACAAGAAAACTGTTAAAATTCTTCAGAAACGTCACTTTTGAAGTGTTTTCTTGTACTTTTAAGCCACTCAGATACCCTACGGGCTCGGAAAGTGCAACGAAACCATCAAATTTTAGCTAGAAACTGTATTTTTGTCGATTTTTATTGAATTTGAACTATATTTCAACGTTTTTTTGATGGTTCTGAGCCACCAAACACACTTAAAGCATGCAGAATCGACTCAGAATAGGAAAAGGAGACGTTTAGGTCAATTTTATGCATTCTGGCGTTCGTAGATACAAGAAAACTGTTAAAATTCTTCAGAAACGTCACTTTTGAAGTGTTTTCTTGTACTTTTAAGCCACTCAGATACCCTACGGGCTCGGAAAGTGCAACGAAACCATCAAATTTTAGCTAGAAACTGTATTTTTGTCGATTTTTATTGAATTTGAACTATATTTCAACGTTTTTTGATGGTTCTGAGCCACCAAACACACTTAAAGCATGCAGAATCGACTCAGAATAGGAAAAGGAGACGTTTAGGTCAATTTTATGCATTCTGGCGTTCGTAGATACAAGAAAACTGTTAAAATTTTTCAGGAACGTCACTTTTGAAGTGTTTTCTTGTACTTTTAAGCCACTCAGATACCCTACGGGCTCGGAAAGTGCAACGAAACCATCAAATTTTAGCTAGAAACTGTATTTTTGTCGATTTTTATTGAATTTGAACTATATTTCAACGTTTTTTGATGGTTCTGAGCCACCAAACACACTTAAAGCATGCAGAATCGACTCAGAATAGGAAAAGGAGACGTTTAGGTCAATTTTTATGCATTCTGGCGTTCGTAGATACAAGAAAACTGTTAAAATTCTTCAGAAACGTCACTTTTGAAGTGTTTTCTTGTACTTTTAAGCCACTCAGATACCCTACGGGCTCGGAAAGTGCAACGAAACCATCAAATTTTAGCTAGAAACTGTATTTTTGTCGATTTTTATTGAATTTGAACTATATTTCAACGTTTTTTGATGGTTCTGAGCCACCAAACACACTTAAAGCATGCAGAATCGACTCAGAATAGGAAAAGGAGACGTTTAGGTCGATTTTATGTATTCTGGCGTTCGTAGATACAAGAAAACTGTTAAAATTCTTCAGAAACGTCACTTTTGAAGTGTTTTCTTGTACTTTTAAGCCACTCAGATACCCTACGGGCTCGGAAAGTGCAACGAAACCATCAAATTTTAGCTAGAAACTGTATTTTTGTCGATTTTTATTGAATTTGAACTATATTTCAACGTTTTTTGATGGTTCTGAGCCACCAAACACACTTAAAGCATGCAGAATCGACTCAGAATAGGAAAAGGAGACGTTTAGGTCAATTTTATACATTCTGGCGTTCGTAGATACAAGAAAACTGTTAAAATTCTTCAGAAACGTCACTTTTGAAGTGTTTTCTTGTACTTTTAAGCCACTCAGATACCCTACGGGCTCGGAAAGTGCAACGAAACCATCAAATTTTCGCTAGAAACTGTATTTTTGTCGATTTTTATTGAATTTGAACTATATTTCAACGTTTTTTGATGGTTCTGAGCCACCAAACACACTTAAAGCATGCAGAATCGACTCAGAATAGGAAAAGGAGACCTTTAGGTCAATTTTATGCATTCTGGCGTTCGTAGATACAAGAAAACTGTTAAAATTCTTCAGAAACGTCACTTTTGAAGTGTTTTCTTGTACTTTTAAGCCACTCAGATACCCTACGGGCTCGGAAAGTGCAACGAAACCATCAAATTTTAGCTAGAAACTGTATTTTTGTCGATTTTTATTGAATTTGAACTATATTTCAACGTTTTTTGATGGTTCTGAGCCACCAAACACACTTAAAGCATGCAGAATCGACTCAGAATAGGAAAAGGAGACGTTTAGGTCAATTTTATGCATTCTGGCGTTCGTAGATACAAGAAAACTGTTAAAATTCTTCAGAAACGTCACTTTTGAAGTGTTTTCTTGTACTTTTAAGCCACTCAGATACCCTACGGGCTCGGAAAGTGCAACGAAACCATCAAATTTTAGCTAGAAACTGTATTTTTGTCGATTTTTATTGAATTTGAACTATATTTCAACGTTTTTTGATGGTTCTGAGCCACCAAACACACTTAAAGCATGCAGAATCGACTCAGAATAGGAAAAGGAGACGTTTAGGTCAATTTTATGCATTCTGGCGTTCGTAGATACAAGAAAACTGTTAAAATTCTTCAGAAACGTCACTTTTGAAGTGTTTTCTTGTACTTTTAAGCCACTCAGAAACCCTACGGGCTCGGAAAGTGCAACGAAACCATCAAATTTTAGCTAGAAACTGTGTTTTTGTCGATTTTTATTGAATTTGAACTATATTTCAACGTTTTTTGATGGTTCTGAGCCACCAAACACACTTAAAGCATGCAGAATCGACTCAGAATAGGAAAAGGAGACCTTTAGGTCAATTTTATGCATTCTGGCGTTCGAAGATACAAGAAAACTGTTAAAATTCTTCAGAAACGTCACTTTTGAAGTGTTTTCTTGTACTTTTAAGCCACTCAGATACCCTACGGGCTCGGAAAGTGCAACGAAACCATCAAATTTTAGCTAGAAACTGTATTTTTGTCGATTTTTATTGAATTTGAACTATATTTCAACGTTTTTTGATGGTTCTGAGCCACCAAACACACTTAAAGCATGCAGAATCGACTCAGAATAGGAAAAGGAGACGTTTAGGTCAATTTTATGCATTCTGGCGTTCGTAGATACAAGAAAACTGTTAAAATTCTTCAGAAACGTCACTTTTGAAGTGTTTTCTTGTACTTTTAAGCCACTCAGATACCCTACGGGCTCGGAAAGTGCAACGAAACCATCAAATTTTAGCTAGAAACTGTATTTTTGTCGATTTTTATTGAATTTGAACTATATTTCAACGTTTTTTGATGGTTCTGAGCCACCAAACACACTTAAAGCATGCAGAATCGACTCAGAATAGGAAAAGGAGACGTTTAGGTCAATTTTATGCATTCTGGCGTTCGTAGATACAAGAAAACTGTTAAAATTCTTCAGAAACGTCACTTTTGAAGTGTTTTCTTGTACTTTTAAGCCACTCAGATACCCAACGGGCTCGGAAAGTGCAACGAAACCATCAAATTTTAGCTAGAAACTGTATTTTTGTCGATTTTTATTGAATTTGAACTATATTTCAACGTTTTTTGATGGTTCTGAGCCACCAAACACACTTAAAGCATGCAGAATCGACTCAGAATAGGAAAAGGAGACGTTTAGGTCAATTTTATGCATTCTGGCGTTCGTAGATACAAGAAAACTGTTAAAATTCTTCAGAAACGTCACTTTTGAAGTGTTTTCTTGTACTTTTAAGATACTCAGATACCCTACGGGCTCGGAAAGTGCAACGAAACCATCAAATTTTAGCTAGAAACTGTATTTTTGTCGATTTTTATTGAATTTGAACTATATTTCAACGTTTTTTGATGGTTCTGAGCCACCAAACACACTTAAAGCATGCAGAATCGACTCTGAATAGGAAAAGGAGACGTTTAGGTCAATTTTATGCATTCTGGCGTTCGTAGATACAAGAAAACTGTTAAAATTCTTCAGAAACGTCACTTTTGAAGTGTTTTCTTGTACTTTTAAGCCACTCAGATACCCTACGGGCTCGGAAAGTGCAACGAAACCATCAAATTTTAGCTAGAAACTGTATTTTTGTCGATTTTTATTGAATTTGAACTATATTTCAACGTTTTTTGATGGTTCTGAGCCACCAAACACACTTAAAGCATGCAGAATCGACTCAGAATAGGAAAAGGAGACGTTTAGGTCAATTTTATGCATTCTGGCGTTCGTAGATACAAGAAAACTGTTAAAATTCTTCAGAAACGTCACTTTTGAAGTGTTTTCTTGTACTTTTAAGCCACTCAGATACCCTACGGGCTCGGAAAGTGCAACGAAACCATCAAATTTTAGCTAGAAACTGTATTTTTGTCGATTTTTATTGAATTTGAACTACATTTCAACGTTTTTTGATGGTTCTGAGCCACCAAACACACTTAAAGCATGTAGAATCGACTCAGAATAGGAAAAGGAGACGTTTAGGTCAGTTTTATGCATTCTGGCGTTCGTAGATACAAGAAAACTGTTAAAATTCTTCAGAAACGTCACTTTTGAAGTATTTTCTTGTACTTTTAAGCCACTCAGATACCCTACGGGCTCGGAAAGTGCAACGAAACCATCAAATTTTAGCTAGAAACTGTATTTTTGTCGATTTTTATTGAATTTGAACTATATTTCAACGTTTTTTGATGGTTCTGAGCCACCAAACACACTTAAAGCATGCAGAATCGACTCAGAATAGGAAAAGGAGATGTTTAGGTCAATTTTATGCATTCTGGCGTTCGTAGATACAAGAAAACTGTTAAAATTCTTCAGAAACGTCACTTTTGAAGTGTTTTCTTGTACTTTTAAGCCACTCAGATACCCTACGGGCTCGGAAAGTGCAACGAAACCATCAAATTTTAGCTAGAAACTGTATTTTTGTCGATTTTTATTGAATTTGAACTATATTTCAACGTTTTTTGATGGTTCTGAGCCACCAAACACACTTAAAGCATGCAGAATCGACTCAGAATAGGAAAAGGAGACGTTTAGGTCAATTTTATGCATTCTGGCGTTCGTAGATACAAGAAAACTGTTAAAATTCTTCAGAAACGTCACTTTTGAAGTGTTTTCTTGTACTTTTAAGCCACTCAGATACCCTACGGGCTCGGAAAGTGCAACGAAACCATCAAATTTTAGCTAGAAACTGTATTTTTGTCGATTTTTATTGAATTTGAACTATATTTCAACGTTTTTTGATGGTTCTGAGCCACCAAACACACTTAAAGCATGCAGAATCGACTCAGAATAGGAAAAGGAGACGTTTAGGTCAATTTTATGCATTCTGGCGTTCGTAGATACAAGAAAACTGTTAAAATTCTTCAGAAACGTCACTTTTGAAGTGTTTTCTTGTACTTTTAAGCCACTCAGATACCCTACGGGCTCGGAAAGTGCAACGAAACCATCAAATTTTAGCTAGAAAGTGTATTTTTGTCGATTTTTATTGAATTTGAACTATATTTCAACGTTTTTTGATGGTTCTGAGCCACCAAACACACTTAAAGCATGCAGAATCGACTCAGAATAGGAAAAGGAGACGTTTAGGTCAATTTTATGCATTCTGGCGTTCGTAGATACAAGAAAACTGTTAAAATTCTTCAGAAACGTCACTTTTGAAGTGTTTTCTTGTACTTTTAAGCCACTCAGATACCCTACGGGCTCGAAAAGTGCAACGAAACCATCAAATTTTAGCTAGAAACTGTATTTTTGTCGATTTTTATTGAATTTGAACTATATTTCAACGTTTTTTGATGGTTCTGAGCCACCAAACACACTTAAAGCATGCAGAATCGACTCAGAATAGGAAAAGGAGACGTTTAGGTCAATTTTATGCATTCTGGCGTTCGTAGATACAAGAAAACTGTTAAAATTCTTCAGAAACGTCACTTTTGAAGTGTTTTCTTGTACTTTTAAGACACTCAGATACCCTACGGGCTCGGAAAGTGCAACGAAACCATCAAATTTTAGCTAGAAACTGTATTTTTGTCGATTTTTATTGAATTTGAACTATATTTCAACGTTTTTTGATGGTTCTGAGCCACCAAACACACTTAAAGCATGCAGAATCGACTCTGAATAGGAAAAGGAGACGTTTAGGTCAATTTTATGCATTCTGGCGTTCGTAGATACAAGAAAACTGTTAAAATTCTTCAGAAACGTCACTTTTGAAGTGTTTTCTTGTACTTTTAAGCCACTCAGATACCCTACGGGCTCGGAAAGTGCAACGAAACCATCAAATTTTAGCTAGAAACTGTATTTTTGTCGATTTTTATTGAATTTGAACTATATTTCAACGTTTTTTGATGGTTCTGAGCCACCAAACACACTTAAAGCATGCAGAATCGACTCAGAATAGGAAAAGGAGACGTTTAGGTCAATTTTATGCATTCTGGCGTTCGTAGATACAAGAAAACTGTTAAAATTCTTCAGAAACGTCACTTTTGAAGTGTTTTCTTGTACTTTTAAGCCACTCAGATACCCTACGGGCTCGGAAAGTGCAACGAAACCATCAAATTTTAGCTAGAAACTGTATTTTTGTCGATTTTTATTGAATTTGAACTATATTTCAACGTTTTTTGATGGTTCTGAGCCACCAAACACACTTAAAGCATGCAGAATCGACTCAGAATAGGAAAAGGAGACGTTTAGGTCAATTTTATGCATTCTGGCGTTCGTAGATACAAGAAAACTGTTAAAATTCTTCAGAAACGTCACTTTTGAAGTGTTTTCTTGTACTTTTAAGCCACTCAGATACCCTACGGGCTCGGAAAGTGCAACGAAACCATCAAATTTTAGCTAGAAACTGTATTTTTGTCGATTTTTATTGAATTTGAACTATATTTCAACGTTTTTTGATGGTTCTGAGCCACCAAACACACTTAAAGCATGCAGAATCGACTCAGAATAGGAAAAGGAGACGTTTAGGTCAATTTTATGCATTCTGGCGTTCGTAGATACAAGAAAACTGTTAAAATTCTTCAGAAACGTCACTTTTGAAGTGTTTTCTTGTACTTTTAAGCCACTCAGATACCCTACGGGCTCGGAAAGTGCAACGAAACCATAAAATTTTAGCTAGAAACTGTATTTTTGTCGATTTTTATTGAATTTGAACTATATTTCAACGTTTTTTGATGGTTCTGAGCCACCAAACACACTTAAAGCATGCAGAATCGACTCAGAATAGGAAAAGGAGACGTTTAGGTCAATTTTATGCATTCTGGCGTTCGTAGATACAAGAAAACTGTTAAATTCTTCAGAAACGTCACTTTTGAAGTGTTTTCTTGTAATTTTAAGCCACTCAGATACCCTACGGGCTCGGTAAGTGCAACGAAACCATCAAATTTTAGCTAGAAGCTGTATTTTTGTCGATTTTTATTGAATTTGAACTATATTTCAACGTTTTTTGATGGTTCTGAGCCACCAAACACACTTAAAGCATGCAGAATCGACTCAGAATAGGAAAAGGAGACGTTTAGGTCAATTTTATGCATTCTGGCGTTCGTAGATACAAGAAAACTGTTAAAATTCTTCAGAAACGTCACTTTTGAAGTGTTTTCTTGTACTTTTAAGCCACTCAGATACCCTACGGGCTCGGAAAGTGCAACGAAACCATAAAATTTTAGCTAGAAACTGTATTTTTGTCGATTTTTATTGAATTTGAACTATATTTCAACGTTTTTTGATGGTTCTGAGCCACCAAACACACTTAAAGCATGCAGAATCGACTCAGAATAGGAAAAGGAGACGTTTAGGTCAATTTTATGCATTCTGGCGTTCGTAGATACAAGAAAACTGTTAAATTCTTCAGAAACGTCACTTTTGAAGTGTTTTCTTGTACTTTTAAGCCACTCAGATACCCTACGGGCTCGGAAAGTGCAACGAAACCGTCAAATTTTAGCTAGAAACTGTATTTTTGTCGATTTTTATTGAATTTGAACTATATTTCAACGTTTTTTGATGGTTCTGAGCCACCAAACACACTTAAAGCATGCAGAATCGACTCAGAATAGGAAAAGGAGACGTTTAGGTCAATTTTATGCATTCTGGCGTTCGTAGATACAAGAAAACTGTTAAAATTCTTCAGAAACGTCACTTTTGAAGTGTTTTCTTGTACTTTTAAGCCACTCAGATACCCTACGGGCTCGGAAAGTGCAACGAAACCATCAAATTTTAGCTAGAAACTGTATTTTTGTCGATTTTTATTGAATTTGAACTATATTTCAACGTTTTTTGATGGTTCTGAGCCACCAAACACACTTAAAGCATGTAGAATCGACTCAGAATAGGAAAAGGAGACGTTTAGGTCAGTTTTATGCATTCTGGCGTTCGTAGATACAAGAAAACTGTTAAAATTCTTCAGAAACGTCACTTTTGAAGTGTTTTCTTGTACCTTTAAGCCACTCAGATACCCTACGGGCTCGGAAAGTGCAACGAAACCATCAAATTTTAGCTAGAAACTGTATTTTTGTCGATTTTTATTGAATTTGAACTATATTTCAACGTTTTTTGATGGTTCTGAGCCACCAAACACACTTAAAGCATGCAGAATCGACTCAGAATAGGAAAGGGAGACGTTTAGGTCAATTTTATGCATTCTGGCGTTCGTAGATACAAGAAAACTGTTAAAATTCTTCAGAAACGTCACTTTTGAAGTGTTTTCTTGTACTTGTAAGCCACTCAGATACCCTACGGGCTCGGAAAGTGCAACGAAACCATCAAATTTTAGCTAGAAACTGTATTTTTGTCGATTTTTATTGAATTTGAACTATATTTCAAAGTTTTTTGATGGTTCTGAGCCACCAAACACACTTAAAGCATGCAGAATCGACTCAGAATAGGAAAAGGAGACGTTTAGGTCAATTTTATGCATTCTGGCGTTCGTAGATACAAGAAAACTCTTAAAATTCTTCAGAAACGTCACTTTTGAAGTGTTTTCTTGTACTTTTAAGCCACTCAGATACCCTACGGGCTCGGAAAGTGCAACGAAACCATCAAATTTTAGCTAGAAACTGTATTTTTGTCGATTTTTATTGAATTTGAACTATATTTCAACGTTTTTTGATGGTTCTGAGCCACCAAACACACTTAAAGCATGCAGAATCGACTCAGAATAGGAAAAGGAGACGTTTAGGTCAATTTTATGCATTCTGGCGTTCGTAGATACAAGAAAACTGTTAAATTCTTCAGAAACGTCACTTTTGAAGTGTTTTCTTGTTTTAAGCCACTCAGATACCCTACGGGCTCGGAAAGTGCAACGAAACCATCAAATTTTAGCTAGAAACTGTATTTTTGTCGATTTTTATTGAATTTGAACTATATTTCAACGTTTTTTGATGGTTCTGAGCCACCAAACACACTTAAAGCATGCAGAATCGACTCAGAATAGGAAAAGGAGACGTTTAGGTCAATTTTATGCATTCTGGCGTTCGTAGATACAAGAAAACTGTTAAAATTCTTCAGAAACGTCACTTTTGAAGTGTTTTCTTGTACTTTTAAGCCACTCAGATACACTACGGGCTCGGAAAGTGCAACGAAACCATAAAATTTTAGCTAGAAACTGTATTTTTGTCGATTTTTATTGAATTTGAACTATATTTCAACGTTTTTTGATGGTTCTGAGCCACCAAACACACTTAAAGCATGGAGAATCGACTCAGAATAGGAAAAGGAGACGTTTAGGTCAGTTTTATGCATTCTGGCGTTCGTAGATACAAGAAAACTGTTAAAATTCTTCAGAAACGTCACTTTTGAAGTGTTTTCTTGTACTTTTAAGCCACTCAGATACCCTACGGGCTCGGAAAGTGCAACGAAACCATCAAATTTTAGCTAGAAACTGTATTTTTGTCGATTTTTATTGAATTTGAACTATATTTCAACGTTTTTTGATGGTTCTGAGCCACCAAACACACTTAAAGCATGCAGAATCGACTCAGAATAGGAAAAGGAGACGTTTAGGTCAATTTTATGCATTCTGGCGTTCGTAGATACAAGAAAACTGTTAAAATTCTTCAGAAACGTCACTTTTGAAGTGTTTTCTTGTATTTTTAAGCCACTCAGATACCCTACGGGCTCGGAAAGTGCAACGAAACCATCAAATTTTAGCTAGAAACTGTATTTTTGTCGATTTTTATTGAATTTGAACTATATTTCAACGTTTTTTGATAGTTCTGAGCCACCAAACACACTTAAAGCATGCAGAATCGACTCAGAATAGGAAAAGGAGACGTTTAGGTCAATTTTATGCATTCTGGCGTTCGTAGATACAAGAAAACTGTTAAAATTCTTCAGAAACGTCACTTTTGAAGTGTTTTCTTGTACTTTTAAGCCACTCAGATACCCTACGGGCTCGGAAAGTGCAACGAAACCATCAAATTTTAGCTAGAAACTGTATTTTTGTCGATTTTTATTGAATTTGAACTATATATCAACGTTTTTTGATGGTTCTGAGCCACCAAACACACTTAAAGCATGCAGAATCGACTCAGAATAGGAAAAGGAGACGTTTAGGTCAATTTTATGCATTCTGGCGTTCGTAGATACAAGAAAACTGTTAAAATTCTTCAGAAACGTCACTTTTGAAGTGTTTTCTTGTACTTTTAAGCCACTCAGATACCCTACGGGCTCGGAAAGTGCAACGAAACCATCAAATTTTAGCTAGAAACTGTATTTTTGTCGATTTTTATTGAATTTGAACTATATTTCAACGTTTTTTGATGGTTCTGAGCCACCAAACACACTTAAAGCATGCAGAATCGACTCAGAATAGGAAAAGGAGACGTTTAGGTCAATTTTATGCATTCTGGCGTTCGTAGATACAAGAAAACTGTTAAAATTCTTCAGCAACGTCACTTTTGAAGTGTTTTCTTGTACTTTTAAGCCACTCAGATACCCTACGGGCTCGGAAAGTGCAACGAAACCATCAAATTTTAGCTAGAAACTGTATTTTTGTCGATTTTAATTGAATTTGAACTATATCTCAACGTTTTTTGATGGTTCTGAGCCACCAAACACACTTAAAGCATGCAGAATCGACTCAGAATAGGAAAAGGAGACGTTTAGGTCAATTTTATGCATTCTGGCGTTGGTAGATACAAGAAAACTGTTAAAATTCTTCAGAAACGTCACTTTTGAAGTGTTTTCTTGTACTTTTAAGCCACTCAGATACCCAACGGGCTTGGAAAGTACAACGAAACCATCAAATTTTAGCTAGAAACTGTATTTTTGTCGATTTTTATTGAATTTGAACTATATTTCAACGTTTTTTGATGATTCTGAGCCACCAAACACACTTAAAGCATGCAGAATCGACTTAGAATAGGAAAAGGAGACGTTTAGGTCAATTTTATGCATTCTGGCGTTCGTAGATACAAGAAAACTGTTAAAATTCTTCAGAAACGTCACTTTTGAAGTGTTTTCTTGTACTTTTTAAGCCACTCAGATACCCTACGGGCTCGGAAAGTGCAACGAAACCATCAAATTTTAGCTAGAAACTGTATTTTTGTCGATTTTTATTGAATTTGAACTATATTTCAACGTTTTTTGATGGTTCTGAGCCACCAAACACACTTAAAGCATGCAGAATCGACTCAGAATAGGAAAAGGAGACGTTTAGGTCAATTTTATGCATTCTGGCGTTCGTAGATACAAGAAAACTGTTAAAATTCTTCAGAAACGTCACTTTTGAAGTGTTTTCTTGTACTTTTAAGCCACTCAGATACCCTACGGGCTCGGAAAGTGCAACGAAACCATCAAATTTTAGCTAGAAACTGTATTTTTGTCGATTTTTATTGAATTTGAACTATATTTCAACGTTTTTTGATGGTTCTGAGCCACCAAACACACTTAAAGCATGCAGAATCGACTCAGAATAGGAAAAGGAGACGTTTAGGTCAATTTTATGCATTCTGGCGTTCGTAGATACAAGAAAACTGTTAAAATTCTTCAGAAACGTCACTTTTGAAGTGTTTTCTTGTACTTTTAAGCCACTCAGATACCCTACGGGCTCGGAAAGTGCAACGAAACCATCAAATTTTAGCTAGAAACTGTATTTTTGTCGATTTTTATTGAATTTGAACTATATTTCAACGTTTTTTGATGGTTCTGAGCCACCAAACACACTTAAAGCATGCAGAATCGACTCAGAATAGGAAAAGGAGACGTTTAGGTCAATTTTATGCATTCTGGCGTTCGTAGATACAAGAAAACTGTTAAAATTCTTCAGAAACGTCACTTTTGAAGTGTTTTCTTGTACTTTTAAGCCACTCAGATACCCTACGGGCTCGGAAAGTGCAACGAAACCATCAAATTTTAGCTAGAAACTGTATTTTTGTCGATTTTTATTGAATTTGAACTATATTTCAACGTTTTTTGATGGTTCTGAGCCACCAAACACACTTAAAGCATGCAGAATCGACTCAGAATAGGAAAAGGAGACGTTTAGGTCAATTTTATGCATTCTGGCGTTCGTAGATACAAGAAAACTGTTAAAATTCTTCAGAAACGTCACTTTTGAAGTGTTTTCTTGTACTTTTAAGCCACTCAGATACCCTACGGGCTCGGAAAGTGCAACGAAACCATCAAATTTTAGCTAGAAACTGTATTTTTGTCGATTTTTATTGAATTTGAACTATATTTCAACGTTTTTTGATGTTTCTGAGCCTCCAAACACACTTAAAGCATGCAGAATCGACTCAGAATAGGAAAAGGAGACGTTTAGGTCAATTTTATGCATTCTGGCGTTCGTAGATACAAGAAAACTGTTAAAATTCTTCAGGAACATCACTTTTGAAGTGTTTTCTTGTACTTTTAAGCCACTCAGATACCCTACGGGCTCGGAAAGTGCAACGAAACCATCAAATTTTAGCTAGAAACTGTATTTTTGTCGATTTTTATTGAATTTGAACTATATTTCAACGTTTTTTGATGGTTCTGAGCCACCAAACACACTTAAAGCATGCAGAATCGACTCAGAATAGGAAAAGGAGACGTTTAGGTCAATTTTATGCATTCTGGCGTTCGTAGATACAAGAAAACTGTTAAAATTCTTCAGAAACGTCACTTTTGAAGTGTTTTCTTGTACTTTTAAGCCACTCAGATACCCTACGGGCTCGGAAAGTGCAACGAAACCATCAAATTTTAGCTAGAAACTGTATTTTTGTCGATTTTTATTGAATTTGAACTATATTTCAACGTTTTTTGATGGTTCTGAGCCACCAAACACACTTAAAGCATGCAGAATCGACTCAGAATAGGAAAAGGAGACGTTTAGGTCAATTTTATGCATTCTGGCGTTCGTAGATACAAGAAAACTGTTAAAATTCTTCAGAAACGTCACTTTTGAAGTGTTTTCTTGTACTTTTAAGCCACTCAGATACCCTACGGGCTCGGAAAGTGCAACGAAACCATCAAATTTTAGCTAGAAACTGTATTTTTGTCGATTTTTATTGAATTTGAACTATATTTCAACGTTTTTTGATGGTTCTGAGCCACCAAACACACTTAAAGCATGCAGAATCGACTCAGAATAGGAAAAGGAGACGTTTAGGTCAATTTTATGCATTCTGGCGTTCGTAGATACAAGAAAACTGTTAAAATTCTTCAGGAACGTCACTTTTGAAGTGTTTTCTTGTACTTTTAAGCCACTCAGATACCCTACGGGCTCGGAAAGTGCAACGAAACCATCAAATTTTAGCTAGAAACTGTATTTTTGTCGATTTTTATTGAATTTGAACTATATTTCAACGTTTTTTGATGGTTCTGAGCCACCAAACACACTTAAAGCATGCAGAATCGACTCAGAATAGAAAAAGGAGACGTTTAGGTCAATTTTATGCATTCTGCCGTTCGTAGATACAAGAAAACTGTTAAAATTCTTCAGAAACGTCACTTTTGAAGTGTTTTCTTGTACTTTTAAGCCACTCAGATACCCTACGGGCTCGGAAAGTGCAACGAAACCATCAAATTTTAGCTAGAAACTGTATTTTTGTCGATTTTTATTGAATTTGAACTATATTTCAACGTTTTTTGATGGTTCTGAGCCACCAAACACACTTAAAGCATGCAGAATCGACTCAGAATAGGAAAAGGAGACGTTTAGGTCAATTTTATGCATTCTGGCGTTCGTAGATACAAGAAAACTGTTAAAATTCTTCAGGAACGTCACTTTTGAAGTGTTTTCTTGTACTTTTAAGCCACTCAGATACCCTACGGGCTCGGAAAGTGCAACGAAATCATCAAATTTTAGCTAGAAATTGTATTTTTGTCGATTTTTATTGAATTTGAACTATATTTCAACGTTTTTTGATGGTTCTGAGCCACCAAACACACTTAAAGCATGCAGAATCGACTCAGAATAGGAAAAGGAGACGTTTAGGTCAATTTTATGCATTCTGGCGTTCGTAGATACAAGAAAACTGTTAAAATTCTTCAGAAACGTCACTTTTGAAGTGTTTTCTTGTACCTTTAAGCCACTCAGATACCCTACGGGCTCGGAAAGTGCAACGAAACCATCAAATTTCAGCTAGAAACTGTATTTTTGCCGATTTTTATTGAATTTGAACTACATTTCAACGTTTTTTGATGGTTCTGAGCCACCAAACACACTTAAAGCATGCAGAATCGACTCAGAATAGGAAAAGGAGACGTTTAGGTCAATTTTATGCATTCTGGCGTTCGTAGATACAAGAAAACTGTTAAAATTCTTCAGAAACGTCACTTTTGAAGTGTTTTCTTGTACTTTTAAGCCACTCAGATACCCTGCGGGCTCGGAAAGTGCAATGAAACCATCAAATTTTAGCTAGAAACTGTATTTTTGTCGATTTTTATTGAATTTGAACCATATTTCAACGTTTTTTGATGGTTCTGAGCCACCAAACACACTTAAAGCATGCAGAATCGACTCAGAATAGGAAAAGGAGACGTTTAGGTTAATTTTATGCATTCTGGCGTTCGTAGATACAAGAAAACTGTTAAAATTCTTCAGAAACGTCACTTTTGAAGTGTTTTCTTGTACTTTTAAGCCACTCAGATACCCTACGGGCTCGGAAAGTGCAACGAAACCATCAAATTTTAGCTAGAAACTGTATTTTTGTCGATTTTTATTGAATTTGAACTATATTTCAACGTTTTTTGATGGTTCTGAGCCACCAAACACACTTAAAGCATGCAGAATCGACTCAGAATAGGAAAAGGAGACGTTTAGGTCAATTTTATGCATTCTGGCGTTCGTAGATACAAGAAAACTGTTAAAATTCTTCAGAAACGTCACTTTTGAAGTGTTTTCTTGTACTTTTAAGCCACTCAGATACCCTACGGGCTCGGAAAGTGCAACCAAACCATCAAATTTTAGCTAGAAACTGTATTTTTGTCGATTTTTATTGAATTTGAACTATATTTCAACGTTTTTTGATGGTTCTGAGCCACCAAACACACTTAAAGCATGCAGAATCGACTCAGAATAGAAAAAGGAGACGTTTAGGTCAATTTTATGCATTCTGCCGTTCGTAGATACAAGAAAACTGTTAAAATTCTTCAGAAACGTCACTTTTGAAGTGTTTTCTTGTACTTTTAAGCCACTCAGATACCCTACGGGCTCGGAAAGTGCAACGAAACCATCAAATTTTAGCTAGAAACTGTATTTTTGTCGATTTTTATTGAATTTGAACTATATTTCAACGTTTTTTGATGGTTCTGAGCCACCAAACACACTTAAAGCATGCAGAATCGACTCAGAATAGGAAAAGGAGACGTTTAGGTCAATTTTATGCATTCTGGCGTTCGTAGATACAAGAAAACTGTTAAAATTCTTCAGGAACGTCACTTTTGAAGTGTTTTCTTGTACTTTTAAGCCACTCAGATACCCTACGGGCTCGGAAAGTGCAACGAAACCATCAAATTTTAGCTAGAAATTGTATTTTTGTCGATTTTTATTGAATTTGAACTATATTTCAACGTTTTTTGATGGTTCTGAGCCACCAAACACACTTAAAGCATGCAGATTCGACTCAGAATAGGAAAAGGAGACGTTTAGGTCAATTTTATGCATTCTGGCGTTCGTAGATACAAGAAAACTGTTAAAATTCTTCAGAAACGTCACTTTTGAAGTGTTTTCTTGTACCTTTAAGCCACTCAGATACCCTACGGGCTCGGAAAGTGCAACGAAACCATCAAATTTCAGCTAGAAACTGTATTTTTGTCGATTTTTATTGAATTTGAACTATATTTCAACGTTTTTTGATGGTTCTGAGCCACCAAACACACTTAAAGCATGCAGAATCGACTCAGAATAGGAAAAGGAGACGTTTAGGTCAATTTTATGCATTCTGGCGTTCGTAGATACAAGAAAACTGTTAAAATTCTTCAGAAACGTCACTTTTGAAGTGTTTTCTTGTACTTTTAAGCCACTCAGATACCCTACGGGCTCGGAAAGTGCAACGAAACCATCAAATTTTAGCTAGAAACTGTATTTTTGTCGATTTTTATTGAATTTGAACTATATTTCAACGTTTTTTGATGGTTCTGAGCCACCAAACACACTTAAAGCATGCAGAATCGACTCAGAATAGGAAAAGGAGACGTTTAGGTCAATTTTATGCATTCTGGCGTTCGTAGATACAAGAAAACTGTTAAAATTCTTCAGAAACGTCACTTTTGAAGTGTTTTCTTGTACTTTTAAGCTACTCAGATACCCTACGGGCTCGGAAAGTGCAACGAAACCATCAAATTTTAGCTAGAAACTGTATTTTTGTCGATTTTTATTGAATTTGAACTATATTTCAACGTTTTTTGATGGTTCTGAGCCACCAAACACACTTAAAGCATGCAGAATCGACTCAGAATAGGAAAAGGAGACGTTTAGGTCAATTTTATGCATTCTGGCGTTCGTAGATACAAGAAAACTGTTAAAATTCTTCAGAAACGTCACTTTTGAAGTGTTTTCTTGTACTTTTAAGCGACTCAGATACCCTACGGGCTCGGAAAGTGCAACGAAACCATCAAATTTTAGCTAGAAACTGTATTTTTGTCGATTTTTATTGAATTTGAACTATATTTCAACGTTTTTTGATGGTTCTGAGCCACCAAACACACTTAAAGCATGCAGAATCGACTCAGAATAGGAAAAGGAGACGTTTAGGTCAATTTTATGCATTCTGGCGTTCGTAGATACAAGAAAACTGTTAAAATTCTTCAGAAACGTCACTTTTGAAGTGTTTTCTTGTACTTTTAAGCCACTCAGATACCCTACGGGCTCGGAAAGAGCAACGAAACCATCAAATTTTAGCTAGAAACTGTATTTTTGTCGATTTTTATTGAATTTGAACTATATTTCAACGTTTTTTTGATGGTTCTGAGCCACCAAACACACTTAAAGCATGCAGAATCGACTCAGAATAGGAAAAGGAGACGTTTAGGTCAATTTTATGCATTCTGGCGTTCGTAGATACAAGAAAACTGTTAAAATTCTTCAGAAACGTCACTTTTGAAGTGTTTTCTTGTACTTTTAAGCCACTCAGTTACCCTACGGGCTCGGAAAGTGCAACGAAACCATCAAATTTTAGCTAGAAACTGTATTTTTGTCGATTTTTATTGAATTTGAACTATATTTCAACGTTTTTTGATGGTTCTGAGCCACCAAACACACTTAAAGCATGCAGAATCGACTCAGAATAGGAAAAGGAGACGTTTAGGTCAATTTTATGCATTCTGGCGTTCGTAGATACAAGAAAACTGTTAAAATTCTTCAGGAACGTCACTTTTGAAGTGTTTTCTTGTACTTTTAAGCCACTCAGATACCCTACGGGCTCGGAAAGTGCAACGAAACCATCAAATTTTAGCTAGAAACTGTATTTTTGTCGATTTTTATTGAATTTGAACTATATTTCAACGTTTTTTGATGGTTCTGATCCACCAAACACACTTAAAGCATGCAGAATCGACTCAGAATGGGAAAAGGAGACGTTTAGGTCAATTTTATGCATTCTGGCGTTCGTAGATACAAGAAAACTGTTAAAATTCTTCAGAAACGTCACTTTTGAAGTGTTTTCTTGTACTTTTAAGCCACTCAGATACCCTACGGGCTCGGAAAGTGCAACGAAACCATCAAATTTTAGCTAGAAACTGTATTTTTGTCGATTTTTATTGAATTTGAACTATATTTCAACGTTTTTTGATGGTTCTGAGCCACCAAACACACTTAAAGCATGCAGAATCGACTCAGAATATTAAAGGGAGACGTTTAGGTCAATTTTATGCATTCTGGCGTTCGTAGATACAAGAAAACTGTTAAAATTCTTCAGAAACGTCACTTTTGAAGTGTTTTCTTGTACTTTTAAGCCACTCAGATACCCTACGGGCTCGGAAAGTGCAACGAAACCATCAAATTTTAGCTAGAAACTGTATTTTTGTCGATGTTTATTGAATTTGAACTATATTTCAACGTTTTTTGATGGTTCTGAGCCACCAAACACACTTAAAGCATGCAGAATCGACTCAGAATAGGAAAAGGAGACGTTTAGGTCAATTTTATGCATTCTGTCGTTCGTAGATACAAGAAAACTGTTAAAATTCTTCAGAAACATCACTTTTGAAGTGTTTTCTTGTACTTTTAAGCCACTCAGATACCCTACGGGCTCGGAAAGTGCAACGAAACCATCAAATTTTAGCTAGAAACTGTATTTTTGTCGATTTTTATTGAATTTGAACTATATTTCAACGTTTTTTGATGGTTCTGAGCCACCAAACACACTTAAAGCATGCAGAATCGACTCAGAATAGGAAAAGGAGACGTTTAGGTCAATTTTATGCATTCTGGCGTTCGTAGATACAAGAAAACTGTTAAAATTTTTCAGAAACGTCACTTTTGAAGTGTTTTCTTGTACTTTTAAGCCACTCAGATACCCTACGGGCTCGGAAAGTGCAACGAAACCATCAAATTTTAGCTAGAAACTGTATTTTTGTCGATTTTTATTGAATTTGAACTATATTTCAACGTTTTTTGATGGTTCTGAGCCACCAAACACACTTAAAGCATGCAGAATCGACTCAGAATAGGAAAAGGAGACGTTTAGGTCAATTTTATGCATTCTGGCGTTCGTAGATACAAGAAAACTGTTAAAATTCTTCAGGAACGTCACTTTTGAAGTGTTTTCTTGTACTTTTAAGCCACTCAGATACCCTACGGGCTCGGAAAGTGCAACGAAACCATCAAATTTTAGCTAGAAACTGTATTTTTGTCGATTTTTATTGAATTTGAACTATATTTCAACGTTTTTTGATGGTTCTGAGCCACCAAACACACTTAAAGCATGCAGAATCGACTCAGAATAGGAAAAGGAGACGTTTAGGTCAATTTTATGCATTCTGGCGTTCGTAGATACAAGAAAACTGTTAAAATTCTTCAGAAACGTCACTTTTGAAGTGTTTTCTTGTACTTTTAAGCCACTCAGATACCCTACGGGCTCGGAAAGAGCAACGAAACCATCAAATTTTAGCTAGAAACTGTATTTTTGTCGATTTTTATTGAATTTGAACTATATTTCAACGTTTTTTTGATGGTTCTGAGCCACCAAACACACTTAAAGCATGCAGAATCGACTCAGAATAGGAAAAGGAGACGTTTAGGTCAATTTTATGCATTCTGGCGTTCGTAGATACAAGAAAACTGTTAAAATTCTTCAGAAACGTCACTTTTGAAGTGTTTTCTTGTACTTTTAAGCCACTCAGTTACCCTACGGGCTCGGAAAGTGCAACGAAACCATCAAATTTTAGCTAGAAACTGTATTTTTGTCGATTTTTATTGAATTTGAACTATATTTCAACGTTTTTTGATGGTTCTGAGCCACCAAACACACTTAAAGCATGCAGAATCGACTCAGAATAGGAAAAGGAGACGTTTAGGTCAATTTTATGCATTCTGGCGTTCGTAGATACAAGAAAACTGTTAAAATTCTTCAGGAACGTCACTTTTGAAGTGTTTTCTTGTACTTTTAAGCCACTCAGATACCCTACGGGCTCGGAAAGTGCAACGAAACCATCAAATTTTAGCTAGAAACTGTATTTTTGTCGATTTTTATTGAATTTGAACTATATTTCAACGTTTTTTGATGGTTCTGATCCACCAAACACACTTAAAGCATGCAGAATCGACTCAGAATAGGAAAAGGAGACGTTTAGGTCAATTTTATGCATTCTGGCGTTCGTAGATACAAGAAAACTGTTAAAATTCTTCAGAAACGTCACTTTTGAAGTGTTTTCTTGTACTTTTAAGCCACTCAGATACCCTACGGGCTCGGAAAGTGCAACGAAACCATCAAATTTTAGCTAGAAACTGTATTTTTGTCGATTTTTATTGAATTTGAACTATATTTCAACGTTTTTTGATGGTTCTGAGCCACCAAACACACTTAAAGCATGCAGAATCGACTCAGAATATTAAAGGGAGACGTTTAGGTCAATTTTATGCATTCTGGCGTTCGTAGATACAAGAAAACTGTTAAAATTCTTCAGAAACGTCACTTTTGAAGTGTTTTCTTGTACTTTTAAGCCACTCAGATACCCTACGGGCTCGGAAAGTGCAACGAAACCATCAAATTTTAGCTAGAAACTGTATTTTTTCGATGTTTATTGAATTTGAACTATATTTCAACGTTTTTTGATGGTTCTGAGCCACCAAACACACTTAAAGCATGCAGAATCGACTCAGAATAGGAAAAGGAGACGTTTAGGTCAATTTTATGCATTCTGTCGTTCGTAGATACAAGAAAACTGTTAAAATTCTTCAGAAACATCACTTTTGAAGTGTTTTCTTGTACTTTTAAGCCACTCAGATACCCTACGGGCTCGGAAAGTGCAACGAAACCATCAAATTTTAGCTAGAAACTGTATTTTTGTCGATTTTTATTGAATTTGAACTATATTTCAACGTTTTTTGATGGTTCTGAGCCACCAAACACACTTAAAGCATGCAGAATCGACTCAGAATAGGAAAAGGAGACGTTTAGGTCAATTTTATGCATTCTGGCGTTCGTAGATACAAGAAAACTGTTAAAATTTTTCAGAAACGTCACTTTTGAAGTGTTTTCTTGTACTTTTAAGCCACTCAGATACCCTACGGGCTCGGAAAGTGCAACGAAACCATCAAATTTTAGCTAGAAACTGTATTTTTGTCGATTTTTATTGAATTTGAACTATATTTCAACGTTTTTTGATGGTTCTGAGCCACCAAACACACTTAAAGCATGCAGAATCGACTCAGAATAGGAAAAGGAGACGTTTAGGTCAATTTTATGCATTCTGGCGTTCGTAGATACAAGAAAACTGTTAAAATTCTTCAGGAACGTCACTTTTGAAGTGTTTTCTTGTACTTTTAAGCCACTCAGATACCCTACGGGCTCGGAAAGTGCAACGAAACCATCAAATTTTAGCTAGAAACTGTATTTTTGTCGATTTTTATTGAATTTGAACTATATTTCAACGTTTTTTGATGGTTCTGAGCCACCAAACACACTTAAAGCATGCAGAATCGACTCAGAATAGGAAAAGGAGACGTTTAGGTCAATTTTATGCATTCTGGCGTTCGTAGATACAAGAAAACTGTTAAAATTCTTCAGAAACGTCACTTTTGAAGTGTTTTCTTGTACTTTTAAGCCACTCAGATACCCTACGGGCTCGGAAAGAGCAACGAAACCATCAAATTTTAGCTAGAAACTGTATTTTTGTCGATTTTTATTGAATTTGAACTATATTTCAACGTTTTTTTGATGGTTCTGAGCCACCAAACACACTTAAAGCATGCAGAATCGACTCAGAATAGGAAAAGGAGACGTTTAGGTCAATTTTATGCATTCTGGCGTTCGTAGATACAAGAAAACTGTTAAAATTCTTCAGAAACGTCACTTTTGAAGTGTTTTCTTGTACTTTTAAGCCACTCAGTTACCCTACGGGCTCGGAAAGTGCAACGAAACCATCAAATTTTAGCTAGAAACTGTATTTTTGTCGATTTTTATTGAATTTGAACTATATTTCAACGTTTTTTGATGGTTCTGAGCCACCAAACACACTTAAAGCATGCAGAATCGACTCAGAATAGGAAAAGGAGACGTTTAGGTCAATTTTATGCATTCTGGCGTTCGTAGATACAAGAAAACTGTTAAAATTCTTCAGGAACGTCACTTTTGAAGTGTTTTCTTGTACTTTTAAGCCACTCAGATACCCTACGGGCTCGGAAAGTGCAACGAAACCATCAAATTTTAGCTAGAAACTGTATTTTTGTCGATTTTTATTGAATTTGAACTATATTTCAACGTTTTTTGATGGTTCTGATCCACCAAACACACTTAAAGCATGCAGAATCGACTCAGAATAGGAAAAGGAGACGTTTAGGTCAATTTTATGCATTCTGGCGTTCGTAGATACAAGAAAACTGTTAAAATTCTTCAGAAACGTCACTTTTGAAGTGTTTCTTGTACTTTTAAGCCACTCAGATACCCTACGGGCTCGGAAAGTGCAACGAAACCATCAAATTTTAGCTAGAAACTGTATTTTTGTCGATTTTTATTGAATTTGAACTATATTTCAACGTTTTTTGATGGTTCTGAGCCACCAAACACACTTAAAGCATGCAGAATCGACTCAGAATATTAAAGGGAGACGTTTAGGTCAATTTTATGCATTCTGGCGTTCGTAGATACAAGAAAACTGTTAAAATTCTTCAGAAACGTCACTTTTGAAGTGTTTTCTTGTACTTTTAAGCCACTCAGATACCCTACGGGCTCGGAAAGTGCAACGAAACCATCAAATTTTAGCTAGAAACTGTATTTTTGTCGATTTTTATTGAATTTGAACTATATTTCAACGTTTTTGATGGTTCTGAGCCACCAAACACACTTAAAGCATGCAGAATCGACTCAGAATAGGAAAAGGAGACGTTTAGGTCAATTTTTTATGCATTCTGTCGTTCGTAGATACAAGAAAACTGTTAAAATTCTTCAGAAACATCACTTTTGAAGTGTTTTCTTGTACTTTTAAGCCACTCAGATACCCTACGGGCTCGGAAAGTGCAACGAAACCATCAAATTTTAGCTAGAAACTGTATTTTTGTCGATTTTTATTGAATTTGAACTACATTTCAACATTTTTTGATGGTTCTGAGCCACCAAACACACTTAAAGCATGCAGAATCGACTCAGAATAGGAAAAGGAGACGTTTAGGTCAATTTTATGCATTCTGGCGTTCGTAGATACAAGAAAACTGTTAAAATTCTTCAGAAAAATCACTTTTGAAGTGTTTTCTTGTACTTTTAAGCCACTCAGAAACCCTACGGGCTCGGAAAGTGCAACGAAACCATCAAATTTTAGCTAGAAACTGTATTTTTGTCGATTTTTATTGAATTTGAACTATATTTCAACGTTTTTTGATGGTTCTGAGCCACCAAACACACTTAAAGCATGCAGAAACGACTCAGAATAGGAAAAGGAGAAGTTTAGGTCAATTTTATGCATTCTGGCGTTCGTAGATACAAGAAAACTGTTAAAATTCTTCAGAAACGTCACTTTTGAAGTGTTTTCTTGTACTTTTAAGCCACTCAGATACCCTACGGGCTCGGAAAGTGCAACGAAACCATCAAATTTTAGCTAGAAACTGTATTTTTGTCGATTTTTATTGAATTTGAACTATATTTCAACGTTTTTTGATGGTTCTGAGCCACCAAATACACTTAAAGCATGCAGAATCGACTCAGAATAGGAAAAGGAGACGTTTAGGTCAATTTTATGCATTCTGGCGTTCGTAGATCCAAGAAAACTGTTAAAATTCTTCAGAAACGTCACTTTTGAAGTGTTTTCTTGTACTTTTAAGCCACTCAGATACCCTACGGGCTCGGAAAGTGCAACGAAACCATCAAATTTTAGCTAGAAACTGTATTTTTGTCGATTTTTATTGAATTTGAACTATATTTCAACGTTTTTTGATTGTTCTGAGCCACCAAACACACTTAAAGCATGCAGAATCGACTCAGAATAGGAAAAGGAGACGTTTAGGTCAATTTTATGCATTCTGGCGTTCGTAGATACAAGAAAACTGTTAAAATTCTTCAGGAACGTCACTTTTGAAGTGTTTTCTTGTACTTTTAAGCCACTCAGATACCCTACGGGCTCGGAAAGTGCAACGAAACCATCAAATTTTAGCTAGAAACTGTATTTTTGTCGATTTTTATTGAATCTGAACTATATTTCAACGTTTTTTGATGGTTCTGAGCCACCAAACACACTTAAAGCATGCAGAATCGACTCAGAATAGGAAAAGGAGACGTTTAGGTCAATTTTATGCATTCTGGCGTTCGTAGATACAAGAAAACTGTTAAAATTCTTCAGAAACGTCACTTTTGAAGTGTTTTCTTGTACTTTTAAGCCACTCAGATACCCTGCGGGCTCGGAAAGTGCAACGAAACCATCAAATTTTAGCTAGAAACTGTATTTTTGTCGTTTTTTATTGAATTTGAACTATATTTCAACGTTTTTTGATGGTTCTGAGCCACCAAACACACGTAAAGCATGCAGAATCGACTCAGAATAGGAAAAGGAGACGTTTAGGTCAATTTTATGCATTCTGGCGTTCGTAGATACAAGAAAACTGTTAAAATTCTTCAGAAACGTCACTTTTGAAGTGTTTTCTTGTACTTTTAAGCCACTCAGATACCCTACGGGCTCGGAAAGTGCAACGAAACCATCAAATTTTAGCTAGAAACTGTATTTTTGTCGATTTTTATTGAATTTGAACTATATTTCAACGTTTTTTGATGGTTCTGAGCCACCAAACACACTTAAAGCATGCAGAAACGACTCAGAATAGGAAAAGGAGAAGTTTAGGTCAATTTTATGCATTCTGGCGTTCGTAGATACAAGAAAACTGTTAAAATTCTTCAGAAACGTCACTTTTGAAGTGTTTTCTTGTACTTTTAAGCCACTCAGATACCCTACGGGCTCGGAAAGTGCAACGAAACCATCAAATTTTAGCTAGAAACTGTATTTTTGTCGATTTTTATTGAATTTGAACTATATTTCAACGTTTTTTGATTGTTCTGAGCCACCAAACACACTTAAAGCATGCAGAATCGACTCAGAATAGGAAAAGGAGACGTTTAGGTCAATTTTATGCATTCTGGCGTTCGTAGATACAAGAAAACTGTTAAAATTCTTCAGGAACGTCACTTTTGAAGTGTTTTCTTGTACTTTTAAGCCACTCAGATACCCTACGGGCTCGGAAAGTGCAACGAAACCATCAAATTTTAGCTAGAAACTGTATTTTTGTCGATTTTTATTGAATCTGAACTATATTTCAACGTTTTTTGATGGTTCTGAGCCACCAAACACACTTAAAGCATGCAGAATCGACTCAGAATAGGAAAAGGAGACGTTTAGGTCAATTTTATGCATTCTGGCGTTCGTAGATACAAGAAAACTGTTAAAATTCTTCAGAAACGTCACTTTTGAAGTGTTTTCTTGTACTTTTAAGCCACTCAGATACCCTGCGGGCTCGGAAAGTGCAACGAAACCATCAAATTTTAGCTAGAAACTGTATTTTTGTCGATTTTTATTGAATTTGAACTATATTTCAACGTTTTTTGATGGTTCTGAGCCACCAAACACACGTAAAGCATGCAGAATCGACTCAGAATAGGAAAAGGAGACGTTTAGGTCAATTTTATGCATTCTGGCGTTCGTAGATACAAGAAAACTGTTAAAATTCTTCAGAAACGTCACTTTTGAAGTGTTTTCTTGTACTTTTAAGCCACTCAGATACCCTACGGGCTCGGAAAGTGCAACGAAACCATCAAATTTTAGCTAGAAACTGTATTTTTGTCGATTTTTATTGAATTTGAACTATATTTCAACGTTTTTTGATGGTTCTGAGCCACCAAACACACTTAAAGCATGCAGAAACGACTCAGAATAGGAAAAGGAGAAGTTTAGGTCAATTTTATGCATTCTGGCGTTCGTAGATACAAGAAAACTGTTAAAATTCTTCAGAAACGTCACTTTTGAAGTGTTTTCTTGTACTTTTAAGCCACTCAGATACCCTACGGGCTCGGAAAGTGCAACGAAACCATCAAATTTTAGCTAGAAACTGTATTTTTGTCGATTTTTATTGAATTTGAACTATATTTCAACGTTTTTTGATGGTTCTGAGCCACCAAACACACTTAAAGCATGCAGAATCGACTCAGAATAGGAAAAGGAGACGTTTAGGTCAATTTTATGCATTCTGGCGTTCGTAGATACAAGAAAACTGTTAAAATTCTTCAGAAACGTCACTTTTGAAGTGTTTTCTTGTACTTTTAAGCCACTCAGATACCCTACGGGCTCGGAAAGTGCAACGAAACCATCAAATTTTAGCTAGAAACTGTATTTTTGTCGATTTTTATTGAATTTGAACTATATTTCAACGTTTTTTGATGGTTCTGAGCCACCAAACACACTTAAAGCATGCAGAATCGACTCAGAATAGGAAAAGGAGACGTTTAGGTCAATTTTATGCATTCTGGCGTTCGTAGATACAAGAAAACTGTTAAAATTCTTCAGGAACGTCACTTTTGAAGTGTTTTCTTGTACTTTTAAGCCACTCAGATACCCTACGGGCTCGGAAAGTGCAACGAAACCATCAAATTTTAGCTAGAAACTGTATTTTTGTCGATTTTTATTGAATCTGAACTATATTTCAACGTTTTTTGATGGTTCTGAGCCACCAAACACACTTAAAGCATGCAGAATCGACTCAGAATAGGAAAAGGAGACGTTTAGGTCAATTTTATGCATTCTGGCGTTCGTAGATACAAGAAAACTGTTAAAATTCTTCAGAAACGTCACTTTTGAAGTGTTTTCTTGTACTTTTAAGCCACTCAGATACCCTACGGGCTCGGAAAGTGCAACGAAACCATCAAATTTTAGCTAGAAACTGTATTTTTGTCGATTTTTATTGAATTTGAACTATATTTCAACGTTTTTTGATGGTTCTGAGCCACCAAACACACTTAAAGCATGCAGAATCGACTCAGAATAGGAAAAGGAGACGTTTAGGTCAATTTTATGCATTCTGGCGTTCGTAGATACAAGAAAACTGTTAAAATTCTTCAGAAACGTCACTTTTGAAGTGTTTTCTTGTACTTTTAAGCCACTCAGATACCCTACGGGCTCGGAAAGTGCAACGAAACCATCAAATTTTAGCTAGAAACTGTATTTTTGTAGATTTTTATTGAATTTGAACTATATTTCAACGTTTTTTGATGGTTCTGAGCCACCAAACACACTTAAAGCTTGCAGAATCGACTCAGAATAGGAAAAGGAGACGTTTAGGTCAATTTTATGCATTCTGTCGTTCGTAGATACAAGAAAACTGTTAAAATTCTTCAGAAACGTCACTTTTGAAGTGTTTTCTTGTACTTTTAAGCCACTCAGATACCCTACGGGCTCGGAAAGTGCAACGAAACCATCAAATTTTAGCTAGAAACTGTATTTTTGTCGATTTTTATTGAATTTGAACTATATTTCAACGGTTTTTGATGGTTCTGAGCCACCAAACACACTTAAAGCATGCAGAATCGACTCAGAATAGGAAAAGGAGACGTTTAGGTCAATTTTATGCATTCTGGCGTTCGTAGATACAAGAAAACTGTTAAAATTCTTCAGAAACGTCACTTTTGAAGTGTTTTCTTGTACTTTTAAGCCACTCAGATACCCTACGGGCTCGGAAAGTGCAACGAAACCATCAAATTTTAGCTAGAAACTGTATTTTTGTCGATTTTTATTGAATTTGAACTATATTTCAACGTTTTTTGATGGTTCTGAGCCACCAAACACACTTAAAGCATGCAGAATCGACTCAGAATAGGAAAAGGAGACGTTTAGGTCAATTTTATGCATTCTGGCGTTCGTAGATACAAGAAAACTGTTAAAATTCTTCAGAAACGTCACTTTTGAAGTGTTTTCTTGTACTTTTAAGCCACTCAGATACCCTACGGGCTCGGAAAGTGCAACGAAACCATCAAATTTTAGCTAGAAACTGTATTTTTGTCGATTTTTATTGAATTTGAACTATATTTCAACGTTTTTTGATGGTTCTGAGCCACCAAACACACTTAAAGCATGCAGAATCGACTCAGAATAGGAAAAGGAGACGTTTAGGTCAATTTTATGCATTCTGGCGTTCGTAGATACAAGAAAACTGTTAAAATTCTTCAGAAACGTCACTTTTGAAGTGTTTTCTTGTACTTTTAAGCCACTCAGATACCCTACGGGCTCGGAAAGTGCAACGAAACCATCAAATTTTAGCTAGAAACTGTATTTTTGTCGATTTTTATTGAATTTGAACTATATTTCAACGTTTTTTGATGGTTCTGAGCCACCAAACACACTTAAAGCATGCAGAATCGACTCAGAATAGGAAAAGGAGACGTTTAGGTCAATTTTATGCATTCTGGCGTTCGTAGATACAAGAAAACTGTTAAAATTCTTCAGAAACGTCACTTTTGAAGTGTTTTCTTGTACTTTTAAGCCACTCAGATACCCTACGGGCTCGGAAAGTGCAACGAAACCATCAAATTTTAGCTAGAAACTGTATTTTTGTCGATTTTTATTGAATTTGAACTATATTTCAACGTTTTTTGATGGTTCTGAGCCACCAAACACACTTAAAGCATGCAGAATCGACTCAGAATAGGAAAAGGAGACGTTTAGGTCAATTTTATGCATTCTGGCGTTCGTAGATACAAGAAAACTGTTAAAATTCTTCAGAAACGTCACTTTTGAAGTGTTTTCTTGTACTTTTAAGCCACTCAGATACCCTACGGGCTCGGAAAGTGCAACGAAACCATCAAATTTTAGCTAGAAACTGTATTTTTGTCGATTTTTATTGAATTTGAACTATATTTCAACGTTTTTTGATGGTTCTGAGCCACCAAACACACTTAAAGCATGCAGAATCGACTCAGAATAGGAAGAGGAGACGTTTAGGTCAATTTTATGCATTCTGGCGTTCGTAGATACAAGAAAACTGTTAAAATTCTTCAGAAACGTCACTTTTGAAGTGTTTTCTTGTACTTTTAAGCCACTCAGATACCCTACGGGCTCGGAAAGTGCAACGAAACCATCAAATTTTAGCCAGAAACTGTATTTTTGTCGATTTTTATTGAATTTGAACTATATTTCAACGTTTTTTGATGGTTCTGAGCCACCAAACACACTTAAAGCATGCAGAATCGACTCAGAATAGGAAAAGGAGACGTTTAGGTCAATTTTATGCATTCTGGCGTTCGTAGATACAAGAAAACTGTTAAAATTCTTCAGAAACGTCACTTTTGAAGTGTTTTCTTGTACTTTTAAGCCACTCAGATACCCAACGGGCTCGGAAAGTGCAACGAAACCATCAAATTTTAGCTAGAAACTGTATTTTTGTCGATTTTTATTGAATTTGAACTATATTTCAACGTTTTTTGATGGTTCTGAGCCACCAAACACACTTAAAGCATGCAGAATCGACTCAGAATAGGAAAAGGAGACGTTTAGGTCAATTTTATGCATTCTGGCGTTCGTAGATACAAGAAAACTGTTAAAATTCTTCAGAAACGTCACTTTTGAAGTGTTTTCTTGTACTTTTAAGCCACTCAGATACCCAACGGGCTCGGAAAGTGCAACGAAACCAACAAATTTTAGCTAGAAACTGTATTTTTGTCGATTTTTATTGAATTTGAACTATATTTCAACGTTTTTTGATGGTTCTGAGCCACCAAACACACTTAAAGCATGCAGAATCGACTCAGAATAGGAAAAGGAGACGTTTAGGTCAATTTTATGCATTCTGGCGTTCGTAGATACAAGAAAACTGTTAAAATTCTTCAGAAACGTCACTTTTGAAGTGTTTTCTTGTACTTTTAAGCCACTCAGATAACCTACGGGCTCGGAAAGTGCAACGAAACCATCAAATTTTAGCTAGAAACTGTATTTTTGTCGATTTTTATTGAATTTGAACTATATTTCAACGTTTTTTGATGGTTCTGAGCCACCAAACACACTTAAAGCATGCAGAATCGACTCAGAATAGGAAAAGGAGACGTTTAGGTCAATTTTATGCATTCTGGCGTTCGTAGATACAAGAAAACTGTTAAAATTCTTCAGAAACGTCACTTTTGAAGTGTTTTCTTGTACTTTTAAGCCACTCAGATACCCTACGGGCTCGGAAAGTGCAACGAAACCATCAAATTTTAGCTAGAAACTGTATTTTTGTCGATTTTTATTGAATTTGAACTATATTTCAACGTTTTTTGATGGTTCTGAGCCACCAAGCACACTTAAAGCATGTAGAATCGACTCAGAATAGGAAAAGGAGACGTTTAGGTCAGTTTTATGCATTCTGGCGTTCGTAGATACAAGAAAACTGTTAAAATTCTTCAGAAACGTCACTTTTGAAGTGTTTTCTTGTACTTTTAAGCCACTCAGATACCCTACGGGCTCGGAAAGTGCAACGAAACCATCAAATTTTAGCTAGAAACTGCATTTTTGTCGATTTTTATTGAATTTGAACTATATTTCAACGTTTTTTGATGGTTCTGAGCCACCAAACACACTTAAAGCATGCAGAATCGACTCAGAATAGGAAAAGGAGACGTTTAGGTCAATTTTATGCATTCTGGCGTTCGTAGATACAAGAAAACTGTTAAAATTCTTCAGAAACGTCACTTTTGAAGTGTTTTCTTGTACTTTTAAGCCACTCAGATACCCTACGGGCTCCGAAAGTGCAACGAAACCATCAAATTTTAGCTAGAAACTGTATTTTTGTCGATTTTTATTGAATTTGAACTATATTTCAACGTTTTTTGATGGTTCTGAGCCACCAAACACACTTAAAGCATGCAGAATCGACTCAGAATAGGAAAAGGAGACGTTTAGGTCAATTTTATGCATTCTGGCGTTCGTAGATACAAGAAAACTGTTAAAATTCTTCAGAAACGTCACTTTTGAAGTGTTTTCTTGTACTTTTAAGCCACTCAGATACCCTACGGGCTCGGAAAGTGCAACGAAACCATCAAATTTTAGCTAGAAACTGTATTTTTGTCGATTTTTATTGAATTTGAACTATATTTCAACGTTTTTTGATGGTTCTGAGCCACCAAGCACACTTAAAGCATGTAGAATCGACTCAGAATAGGAAAAGGAGACGTTTAGGTCAGTTTTATGCATTCTGGCGTTCGTAGATACAAGAAAACTGTTAAAATTCTTCAGAAACGTCACTTTTGAAGTGTTTTCTTGTACTTTTAAGCCACTCAGATACCCTACGGGCTCGGAAAGTGCAACGAAACCATCAAATTTTAGCTAGAAACTGTATTTTTGTCGATTTTTATTGAATTTGAACTATATTTCAACGTTTTTTGATGGTTCTGAGCCACCAAACACACTTAAAGCATGCAGAATCGACTCAGAATAGGAAAAGGAGACGTTTAGGTCAATTTTATGCATTCTGGCGTTCGTAGATACAAGAAAACTGTTAAAATTCTTCAGAAACGTCACTTTTGAAGTGTTTTCTTGTACTTTTAAGCCACTCAGATACCCTACGGGCTCGGAAAGTGCAACGAAACCATCAAATTTTAGCCAGAAACTGTATTTTTGTCGATTTTTATTGAATTTGAACTATATTTCAACGTTTTTTGATGGTTCTGAGCCACCAAACACACTTAAAGCATGCTGAATCGACTCAGAATAGGAAAAGGAGACGTTTAGGTCAATTTTATGCATTCTGGCGTTCGTAGATACAAGAAAACTGTTAAAATTCTTCAGAAACGTCACTTTTGAAGTGTTTTCTTGTACTTTTAAGCCACTCAGATACCCTACGGGCTCGGAAAGTGCAACGAAACCATCAAATTTTAGCTAGAAACTGTATTTTTGTCGATTTTTATTGAATTTGAACTATATTTCAACGTTTTTTGATGGTTCTGAGCCACCAAACACACTTAAAGCATGCAGAATCGACTCAGAATAGGAAAAGGAGACGTTTAGGTCAATTTTATGCATTCTGGCGTTCGTAGATACAAGAAAACTGTTAAAATTCTTCAGAAACGTCACTTTTGAAGTGTTTTCTTGTACTTTTAAGCCACTCAGATACCCTACGGGCTCGGAAAGTGCAACGAAACCATCAAATTTTCGCTAGAAACTGTATTTTTGTCGATTTTTATTGAATTTGAACTATATTTCAACGTTTTTGATGGTTCTGAGCCACCAAACACACTTAAAGCATGCAGAATCGACTCAGAATAGGAAAAGGAGACGTTTAGGTCAATTTTATGCATTCTGGCGTTCGTAGATACAAGAAAACTGTTAAAATTCTTCAGAAACGTCACTTTTGAAGTGTTTTCTTGTACTTTTAAGCCACTCAGATACCCTACGGGCTCGGAAAGTGCAACGAAACCATCAAATTTTTGCTAGAAACTGTATTTTTGTCGATTTTTATTGAATTTGAACTATATTTCAACGTTTTTTGATGGTTCTGAGCCACCAAACACACTTAAAGCATGCACAATCGACTCGGAATAGGAAAAGGAGACGTTTAGGTCAATTTTATGCATTCTGGCGTTCGTAGATACAAGAAAACTGTTAAAATTCTTCAGAAACGTCACTTTTGAAGTGTTTTCTTGTACTTTTAAGCCACTCAGATACCCTACGGGCTCGGAAAGTGCAACGAAACCATCAAATTTTAGCTAGAAACTGTATTTTTGTCGATTTTTATTGAATTTGAACTATATTTCAACGTTTTTTGATGGTTCTGAGCCAACAAACACACTTAAAGCATGCTGAATCGACTCAGAATAGGAAAAGGAGACGTTTAGGTCAATTTTATGCATTCTGGCGTTCGTAGATACAAGAAAACTGTTAAAATTCTTCAGAAACGTCATTTTTGAAGTGTTTTCTTGTACTTTTAAGCCACTCAGATACCCTACGGGCTCGGAAAGTGCAACGAAACCATCAAATTTTAGCTAGAAACTGTATTCTTGTCGATTTTTATTGAATTTGAACTATATTTCAACGTTTTTTGATGGTTCTGAGCCACCAAACACACTTAAAGCATGCTGAATCGACTCAGAATAGGAAAAGGAGACGTTTAGGTCAATTTTATGCATTCTGGCGTTCGTAGATACAAGAAAACTGTTAAAATTCTTCAGAAACGTCACTTTTGAAGTGTTTTCTTGTACTTTTAAGCCACTCAGATACCCTACGGGCTCGGAAAGTGCAACGAAACCATCAAATTTTAGCTAGAAACTGTATTTTTGTCGATTTTTATTGAATTTGAACTATATTTCAACGTTTTTTGATGGTTCTGAGCCACCAAACACACTTAAAGCATGCAGAATCGACTCAGAATAGCAAAAGGAGACGTTTAGGTCAATTTTATGCATTCTGGCGTTCGTAGATACAAGAAAACTGTTAAAATTCTTCAGAAACGTCACTTTTGAAGTGTTTTCTTGTACTTTTAAGCCACTCAGATACCCTACGGGCTCGGAAAGTGCAACGAAACCATCAAATTTTCGCTAGAAACTGTATTTTTGTCGATTTTTATTGAATTTGAACTATATTTCAACGTTTTTGATGGTTCTGAGCCACCAAACACACTTAAAGCATGCAGAATCGACTCAGAATAGGAAAAGGAGACGTTTAGGTCAATTTTATGCATTCTGGCGTTCGTAGATACAAGAAAACTGTTAAAATTCTTCAGAAACGTCACTTTTGAAGTGTTTTCTTGTACTTTTAAGCCACTCAGATACCCTACGGGCTCGGAAAGTGCAACGAAACCATAAAATTTTTGCTAGAAACTGTATTTTTGTCGATTTTTATTGAATTTGAACTATATTTCAACGTTTTTTGATGGTTCTGAGCCACCAAACACACTTAAAGCATGCACAATCGACTCAGAATAGGAAAAGGAGACGTTTAGGTCAATTTTATGCATTCTGGCGTTCGTAGATACAAGAAAACTGTTAAAATTCTTCAGAAACGTCACTTTTGAAGTGTTTTCTTGTACTTTTAAGCCACTCAGATACCCTACGGGCTCGGAAAGTGCAACGAAACCATCAAATTTTAGCTAGAAACTGTATTTTTGTCGATTTTTATTGAATTTGAACTATATTTCAACGTTTTTTGATGGTTCTGAGCCACCAAACACACTTAAAGCATGCAGAATCGACTCAGAATAGGAAAAGGAGACGTTTAGGTCAATTTTATGCATTCTGGCGTTCGTAGATACAAGAAAACTGTTAAAATTCTTCAGAAACGTCACTTTTGAAGTATTTTCTTGTACTTTTAAGCCACTCAGATACCCTACGGGCTCGGAAAGTGCAACGAAACCATCAAATTTTTGCTAGAAACTGTATTTTTGTCGATTTTTATTGAATTTGAACTATATTTCAACGTTTTTTGATGGTTCTGAGCCACCAAACACACTTAAAGCATGCACAATCGACTCAGAATAGGAAAAGGAGACGTTTAGGTCAATTTTATGCATTCTGGCGTTCGTAGATACAAGAAAACTGTTAAAATTCTTCAGAAACGTCACTTTTGAAGTGTTTTCTTGTACTTTTAAGCCACTCAGATACCCTACGGGCTCGGAAAGTGCAACGAAACCATCAAATTTTAGCTAGAAACTGTATTTTTGTCGATTTTTATTGAATTTGAACTATATTTCAACGTTTTTTGATGGTTCTGAGCCAACAAACACACTTAAAGCATGCTGAATCGACTCAGAATAGGAAAAGGAGACGTTTAGGTCAATTTTATGCATTCTGGCGTTCGTAGATACAAGAAAACTGTTAAAATTCTTCAGAAACGTCATTTTTGAAGTGTTTTCTTGTACTTTTAAGCCACTCAGATACCCTACGGGCTCGGAAAGTGCAACGAAACCATCAAATTTTAGCTAGAAACTGTATTTTTGTCGATTTTTATTGAATTTGAACTATATTTCAACGTTTTTTGATGGTTCTGAGCCACCAAACACACTTAAAGCATGCTGAATCGACTCAGAATAGGAAAAGGAGACGTTTAGGTCAATTTTATGCATTCTGGCGTTCGTAGATACAAGAAAACTGTTAAAATTCTTCAGAAACGTCACTTTTGAAGTGTTTTCTTGTACTTTTAAGCCACTCAGATACCCTACGGGCTCGGAAAGTGCAACGAAACCATCAAATTTTAGCTAGAAACTGTATTTTTGTCGATTTTTATTGAATTTGAACTATATTTCAACGTTTTTTGATGGTTCTGAGCCACCAAACACACTTAAAGCATGCAGAATCGACTCAGAATAGGAAAAGGAGACGTTTAGGTCAATTTTATGCATTCTGGCGTTCGTAGATACAAGAAAACTGTTAAAATTCTTCAGAAACGTCACTTTTGAAGTGTTTTCTTGTACTTTTAAGCCACTCAGATACCCTACGGGCTCGGAAAGTGCAACGAAACCATCAAATTTTCGCTAGAAACTGTATTTTTGTCGATTTTAATTGAATTTGAACTATATTTCAACGTTTTTGATGGTTCTGAGCCACCAAACACACTTAAAGCATGCAGAATCGACTCAGAATAGGAAAAGGAGACGTTTAGGTCAATTTTATGCATTCTGGCGTTCGTAGATACAAGAAAACTGTTAAAATTCTTCAGAAACGTCACTTTTGAAGTGTTTTCTTGTACTTTTAAGCCACTCAGATACCCTACGGGCTCGGAAAGTGCAACGAAACCATCAAATTTTTGCTAGAAACTGTATTTTTGTCGATTTTTATTGAATTTGAACTATATTTCAACGTTTTTTGATGGTTCTGAGCCACCAAACACACTTAAAGCATGCACAATCGACTCAGAATAGGAAAAGGAGACGTTTAGGTCAAATTTATGCATTCTGGCGTTCGTAGATACAAGAAAACTGTTAAAATTCTTCAGAAACGTCACTTTTGAAGTGTTTTCTTGTACTTTTAAGCCACTCAGATACCCTACGGGCTCGGAAAGTGCAACGAAACCATCAAATTTTAGCTAGAAACTGTATTTTTGTCGATTTTTATTGAATTTGAACTATATTTCAAAGTTTTTTGATGGTTCTGAGCCACCAAACACACTTAAAGCATGCAGAATCGACTCAGAATAGGAAAAGGAGACGTTTAGGTCAATTTTATGCATTCTGGCGTTCGTAGATACAAGAAAACTGTTAAAATTCTTCAGAAACGTCACTTTTGAAGTGTTTTCTTGTACTTTTAAGCCACTCAGATACCCTACGGGCTCGGAAAGTGCAACGAAACCATCAAATTTTAGCTAGAAACTGTATTTTTGTCGATTTTTATTGAATTTGAACTATATTTCAACGTTTTTTGATGGTTCTGAGCCACCAAACACACTTAAAGCATGCAGAATCGACTCAGAATAGGAAAAGGAGACGTTTAGGTCAATTTTATGCATTCTGGCGTTCGTAGATACAAGAAAACTGTTAAAATTCTTCAGAAACGTCACTTTTGAAGTGTTTTCTTGTACTTTTAAGCCACTCAGATACCCTACGGGCTCGGAAAGTGCAACGAAACCATCAAATTTTAGCTAGAAACTGTATCTTTGTCGATTTTTATTGAATTTGAACTATATTTCAACGTTTTTTGATGGTTCTGAGCCACCAAACTTACTTAAAGCATGCAGAATCGACTCAGAATAGGAAAAGGAGACGTTTAGGTCAATTTTATGCATTCTGGCGTTCGTAGATACAAGAAAACTGTTAAAATTCTTCAGAAACGTCACTTTTGAAGTGTTTTCTTGTACTTTTAAGCCACTCAGATACCCTACGGGCTCGGAAAGTGCAACGAAACCATCAAATTTTAGCTAGAAACTGTATTTTTGTCGATTTTTATTGAATTTGAACTATATTTCAACGTTTTTTGATGGTTCTGAGCCACCAAACACACTTAAAGCATGCAGAATCGACTCAGAATAGGAAAAGGAGACGTTTAGGTCAATTTTATGCATTCTGGCGTTCGTAGATACAAGAAAACTGTTAAAATTCTTCAGAAACGTCACTTTTGAAGTGTTTTCTTGTACTTTTAAGCCACTCAGATACCCTACGGGCTCGGAAAGTGCAACGAAACCATCAAATTTTAGCTAGAAACTGTATTTTTGTCGATTTTTATTGAATTTGAACTATATTTCAACGTTTTTTGATGGTTCTGAGCCACCAAACACACTTAAAGCATGCAGAATCGACTCAGAATAGGAAAAGGAGACGTTTAGGTCAATTTTATGCATTCTGGCGTTCGTAGATACAAGAAAACTGTTAAAATTCTTCAGAAACGTCACTTTTGAAGTGTTTTCTTGTACTTTTAAGCCACTCAGATACCCTACGGGCTCGGAAAGTGCAACGAAACCATCAAATTTTAGCTAGAAACTGTATTTTTGTCGATTTTTATTGAATTTGAACTATATTTCAACGTTTTTTGATGGTTCTGAGCCACCAAACACACTTAAAGCATGCAGAATCGACTCAGAATAGGAAAAGGAGACGTTTAGGTCAATTTTATGCATTCTGGCGTTCGTAGATACAAGAAAACTGTTAAAATTCTTCAGAAACGTCACTTTTGAAGTGTTTTCTTGTACTTTTAAGCCACTCAGATACCCTACGGGCTCGGAAAGTGCAACGAAACCATCAAATTTTAGCTAGAAACTGTATTTTTGTCGATTTTTATTGAATTTGAACTATATTTCAACGTTTTTTGATGGTTCTGAGCCATCAAACACACTTAAAGCATGCAGAATCGACTCAGAATAGGAAAAGGAGACGTTTAGGTCAATTTTATGCATTCTGGCGTTCGTAGATACAAGAAAACTGTTAAAATTCTTCAGAAACGTCACTTTTGAAGTGTTTTCTTGTACTTTTAAGCCACTCAGATAACCTACGGGCTCGGAAAGTGCAACGAAACCATCAAATTTTAGCTAGAAACTGTATTTTTGTCGATTTTTATTGAATTTGAACTATATTTCAACGTTTTTTGATGGTTCTGAGCCACCAAACACACTTAAAGCATGCAGAATCGACTCAGAATAGGAAAAGGAGACGTTTAGGTCAATTTTATGCATTCTGGCGTTCGTAGATACAAGAAAACTGTTAAAATTCTTCAGAAACGTCACTTTTGAAGTGTTTTCTTGTACTTTTAAGCCACTCAGATACCCAACGGGCTCGGAAAGTGCAACGAAACCATCAAATTTTAGCTAGAAACTGTATTTTTGTCGATTTTTATTGAATTTGAACTATATTTCAACATTTTTTGATGGTTCTGAGCCACCAAACACACTTAAAGCATGCAGAATCGACTCAGAATAGGAAAAGGAGACGTTTAGGTCAATTTTATGCATTCTGGCGTTCGTAAATACAAGAAAACTGTTAAAATTCTTCAGAAACGTCACTTTTGAAGTGTTTTCTTGTACTTTTAAGCCACTCAGATACCCTACGGGCTCGGAAAGTGCAACGAAACCATCAAATTTTAGCTAGAAACTGTATTTTTGTCGATTTTTATTGAATTTGAACTATATTTCAACGTTTTTTGATGGTTCTGAGCCACCAAACACACTTAAAGCATGCAGAATCGACTCAGAATAGGAAAAGGAGACGTTTAGGTCAATTTTATGCATTCTGGCGTTCGTAGATACAAGAAAACTGTTAAAATTCTTCAGAAACTTCACTTTTGAACTGTTTTCTTGTACTTTTAAGCCACTCAGATACCCTACGGGCTCGGAAAGTGCAACGAAACCATCAAATTTTAGCTAGAAACTGTATTTTTGTCGATTTTTATTGAATTTGAACTATATTTCAACGTTTTTTGATGGTTCTGAGCCACCAAACACACTTAAAGCATGCAGAATCGACTCAGAATAGGAAAAGGAGACGTTTAGGTCAATTTTATGCATTCTGGCGTTCGTAGATACAAGAAAACTGTTAAAATTCTTCAGAAACGTCACTTTTGAAGTGTTTTCTTGTACTTTTAAGCCACTCAGATACCCTACGGGCTCGGAAAGTGCAACGAAACCATCAAATTTTAGCTAGAAACAGTATTTTTGTCGATTTTTATTGAATTTGAACTATATTTCAACGTTTTTTGATGGTTCTGAGCCACCAAACACACTTAAAGCATGCAGAATCGACTCAGAATAGGAAAAGGAGACGTTTAGGTCAATTTTATGCATTCTGGCGTTCGTAGATACAAGAAAACTGTTAAAATTCTTCAGAAACGTCACTTTTGAAGTGTTTTCTTGTACTTTTAAACCACTCAGATACCCTACGGGCTCGGAAAGTGCAACGAAACCATCAAATTTTAGCTAGAAACTGTATTTTTGTCGATTTTTATTGAATTTGAACTATATTTCAACGTTTTTTGATGGTTCTGAGCCACCAAACACACTTAAAGCATGCAGAATCGACTCAGAATAGGAAAAGGAGACGTTTAGGTCAATTTTATGCATTCTGGCGTTCGTAGATACAAGAAAACTGTTAAAATTCTTCAGAAACGTCACTTTTGAAGTGTTTTCTTGTAATTTTAAGCCACTCTGATACCCAACGGGCTCGGAAAGTGCAACGAAGCCATCAAATTTATGCTAGAAACTGTATTTTTGTCGATTTTTATTGAATTTGAACTATATTTCAACGTTTTTTGATGGTTCTGAGCCACCAAACACACTTAAAGCATGCAGAATCGACTCAGAATAGGAAAAGGAGACGTTTAGGTCAATTTTATGCATTCTGGCGTTCGTAGATACAAGAAAACTGTTAAAATTCTTCAGAAACGTCACTTTTGAAGTGTTTTCTTGTACTTTTAAGCCACTCAGATACCCTACGGGCTCGGAAAGTGCAACGAAACCATCAAATTTTAGCTAGAAACTGTATTTTTGTCGATTTTTATTGAATTTGAACTATATTTCAACGTTTTTTGATGCTTCTGAGCCACCAAACACACTTAAAGCATGCAGAATCGACTCAGAATAGGAAAAGGAGACGTTTAGGTCAATTTTATGCATTCTGGCGTTCGTAGATACAAGAAAACTGTTAAAATTCTTCAGAAACGTCACTTTTGAAGTGTTTTCTTGTACTTTTAAGCCACTCAGATACCCTACGGGCTTCGAAAGTGCAACGAAACCATCAAATTTTAGCTAGAAACTGTATTTTTGTCGATTTTTATTGAATTTGAACTATATTTCAACGTTTTTTGATGGTTCTGAGCCACCAAACACACTTAAAGCATGCAGAATCGACTCAGAATAGGAAAAGGAGACGTTTAGGTCAATTTTATGCATTCTGGCGTTCGTAGATACAAGAAAACTGTTAAAATTTTTCAGAAACGTCACTTTTGAAGTGTTTTCTTGTACTTTTAAGCCACTCAGATACCCTACGGGCTCGGAAAGTGCAACGAAACCATCAAATTTTAGCTAGAAACTGTATTTTTGTCGATTTTTATTGAATTTGAACTATATTTCAACGTTTTTTGATGGTTCTGAGCCACCAAACACACTTAAAGCATGCAGAATCGACTCAGAATAGGAAAAGGAGACGTTTAGGTCAATTTTATGCATTCTGGCGTTCGTAGATACAAGAAAACTGTTAAAATTCTTCAGAAACGTCACTTTTGAAGTAGTGTTTTCTTGTACTTTTAAGCCACTCAGATACCCTACGGGCTCGGAAAGTGCAACGAAACCATCAAATTTTAGCTAGAAACTGTATTTTTGTCGATTTTTATTGAATTTGAACTATATTTCAACGTTTTTTGATGGTTCTGAGCCACCAAACACACTTAAAGCATGCAGAATCGACTCAGAATAGGAAAAGGAGACGTTTAGGTCAATTTTATGCATTCTGGCGTTCGTAGATACAAGAAAACTGTTAAAATTCTTCAGAAACGTCACTTTTGAAGTGTTTTCTTGTACTTTTAAGCCACTCAGATACCCTACGGGCTCGGAAAGTGCAACGAAACCATCAAATTTTAGCTAGAAACTGTATTTTTGTCGATTTTTATTGAATTTGAACTATATTTCAACGTTTTTTGATGGTTCTGAGCCACCAAACACACTTAAAGCATGCAGAATCGACTCAGAATAGGAAAAGGAGACGTTTAGGTCAATTTTATGCATTCTGGCGTTCGTAGATACAAGAAAGCTGTTAAAATTCTTCAGAAACGTCACTTTTGAAGTGTTTTCTTGTACTTTTAAGCCACTCAGATACCCTACGGGCTCGGAAAGTGCAACGAAACCATCAAATTTTAGCTAGAAACTGTATTTTTGTCGATTTTTATTGAATTTGAACTATATTTCAACGTTTTTTGATGGTTCTGAGCCACCAAACACACTTAAAGCATGCAGAATCGACTCAGAATAGGAAAAGGAGACGTTTAGGTCAATTTTATGCATTCTGGCGTACGTAGATACAAGAAAACTGTTAAAATTCTTCAGAAACGTCACTTTTGAAGTGTTTTCTTGTACTTTTAAGCCACTCAGATACCCTACGGGCCCGGAAAGTGCAACGAAACCATAAAATTTTAGCTAGAAACTGTATTTTTGTCGATTTTTATTGAATTTGAACTATATTTCAACGTTTTTTGATGGTTCTGAGCCACCAAACACACTTAAAGCATGCAGAATCGACTAAGAATAGGAAAAGGAGACGTTTAGGTCAATTTTATGCATTCTGGCGTTCGTAGATACAAGAAAACTGTTAAAATTCTTCAGAAACGTCACTTTTGAAGTGTTTTCTTGTACTTTTAAGCCACTCAGATACCCTACGGGCTCGGAAAGTGCAACGAAACCATCAAATTTTAGCTAGAAACTGTATTTTTGTCGATTTTTATTGAATTTGAACTATATTTCAACGTTTTTTGAGGGTTCTGAGCCACCAAACACACTTAAAGCATGCAGAATCGACTCAGAATAGGAAAAGGAGACGTTTAGGTCAATTTTATGCATTCTGGCGTTCGTAGATACAAGAAAACTGTTAAAATTCTTCAGAAACGTCACTTTTGAAGTGTTTTCTTGTACTTTTAAGCCACTCAGATACCCTACGGGCTCGGAAAGTGCAACGAAACCATCAAATTTTAGCTAGAAACTGTATTTTTGTCGATTTTTATTGAATTTGAACTATATTTCAACGTTTTTTGATGGTTCTGAGCCACCAAACACACTTAAAGCATGCAGAATCGACTCAGAATAGGAAAAGGAGACGTTTAGGTCAATTTTATGCATTCTGGCGTTCGTAGATACAAGAAAACTGTTAAAATTCTTCAGAAACGTCACTTTTGAAGTGTTTTCTTGTACTTTTAAGCCACTCAGATACCCTACGGGCTCGGAAAGTGCAACGAAACCATCAAATTTTAGCTAGAAACTGTATTTTTGTCGATTTTTATTGAATTTGAACTATATTTCAACGTTTTTTGATGGTTCTGAGCCACCAAACACACTTAAAGCATGCAGAATCGACTCAGAATAGGAAAAGGAGACGTTTAGGTCAATTTTATGCATTCTGGCGTTCGTAGATACAAGAAAACTGTTAAAATTCTTCAGAAACGTCACTTTTGAAGTGTTTTCTTGTACTTTTAAGCCACTCAGATACCCAACGGGCTCGGAAAGTGCAACGAAACCATCAAATTTTAGCTAGAAACTGTATTTTTGTCGATTTTTATTGAATTTGAACTATATTTCAACGTTTTTTGATGGTTCTGAGCCACCAAACACACTTAAAGCATGCAGAATCGACTCAGAATAGGAAAAGGAGACGTTTAGGTCAATTTTATGCATTCTGGCGTTCGTAGATACAAGAAAACTGTTAAAATTCTTCAGAAACGTCACTTTTGAAGTGTTTTCTTGTACTTTTAAGCCACTCAGATACCCTACGGGCTCGGAAAGTGCAACGAAACCATCAAATTTTAGCTAGAAACTGTATTTTTGTCGCTTTTTATTGAATTTGAACTATATTTCAACGTTTTTTGATGGTTCTGAGCCACCAAACACACTTAAAGCATGCAGAATCGACTCAGAATAGGAAAAGGAGACGTTTAGGTCAATTTTATGCATTCTGGCGTTCGTAGATACAAGAAAACTGTTAAAATTCTTCAGAAACGTCACTTTTGAAGTGTTTTCTTGTACTTTTAAGCCACTCAGATACCCTACGGGCCCGGAAAGTGCAACGAAACCATAAAATTTTAGCTAGAAACTGTATTTTTGTCGATTTTTATTGAATTTGAACTATATTTCAACGTTTTTTGATGGTTCTGAGCCACCAAACACACTTAAAGCATGCAGAATCGACTCAGAATAGGAAAAGGAGACGTTTAAGTCAATTTTATGCATTCTGGCGTTCGTAGATACAAGAAAACTGTTAAAATTCTTCAGAAGCGTCATTTTTGAAGTGTTTTCTTGTACTTTTAAGCCACTCAGATACCCTACGGGCTCGGAAAGTGCAACGAAACCATCAAATTTTAGCTAGAAACTGTATTTTTGTCGATTTTTATTGAATTTGAACTATATTTCAACGTTTTTTGATGGTTCTGAGCCACCAAACACACTTAAAGCATGCAGAATCGACTCAGAATAGGAAAAGGAGACGTTTAGGTCAATTTTATGCATTCTGGCGTTCGTAGATACAAGAAAACTGTTAAAATTCTTCAGAAACGTCACTTTTGAAGTGTTTTCTTGTACTTTTAAGCCACTCAGATACCCTACGGGCTCGGAAAGTGCAACGAAACCATCAAATTTTAGCTAGAAACTGTATTTTTGTCGATTTTTATTGAATTTGAACTATATTTCAACGTTTTTTGATGGTTCTGAGCCACCAAACACACTTAAAGCATGCAGAATCGACTCAGAATAGGAAAAGGAGACGTTTAGGTCAATTTTATGCATTCTGGCGTTCGTAGATACAAGAAAACTGTTAAAATTCTTCAGAAACGTCACTTTTGAAGTGTTTTCTTGTACTTTTAAGCCACTCAGATACCCTACGGGCTCGGAAAGTGCAACGAAACCATCAAATTTTAGCTAGAAACTGTATTTTTGTCGATTTTTATTGAATTTGAACTATATTTCAACGTTTTTTGATGGTTCTGAGCCACCAAACACACTTAAAGCATGCAGAATCGACTCAGAATAGGAAAAGGAGACGTTTAGGTCAATTTTATGCATTCTGGCGTTCGTAGATACAAGAAAACTGTTAAAATTCTTCAGAAACGTCACTTTTGAAGTGTTTTCTTGTACTTTTAAGCCACTCAGATACCCTACGGGCTCGGAAAGTGCAACGAAACCATCAAATTTTAGCTAGAAACTGTATTTTTGTCGATTTTTATTGAATTTGAACTATATTTCAACGTTTTTTGATGGTTCTGAGCCACCAAACACACTTAAAGCATGCAGAATCGACTCAGAATAGGAAAAGGAGACGTTTAGGTCAATTTTATGCATTCTGGCGTTCGTAGATACAAGAAAACTGTTAAAATTCTTCAGAAACGTCACTTTTGAAGTGTTTTCTTGTACTTTTAAGCCACTCAGATACTCTACGGGCTCGGAAAGTGCAACGAAACCATCAAATTTTAGCTAGAAACTGTATTTTTGTCGATTTTTATTGAATTTGAACTATATTTCAACGTTTTTGATGGTTCTGAGCCACCAAACACACTTAAAGCATGCAGAATCGACTCAGAATAGGAAAAGGAGACGTTTAGGTCAATTTTATGCATTCTGGCGTTCGTAGACACAAGAAAACTGTTAAAATTCTTCAGAAACGTCACTTTTGAAGTGTTTTCTTGTACTTTTAAGCCACTCAGATACCCTACGGGCTCGGAAAGTGCAACGAAACCATCAAATTTTAGCTAGAAACTGTATTTTTGTCGATTTTTATTGAATTTGAACTATATTTCAACGTTTTTTGATGGTTCTGAGCCACCAAACACACTTAAAGCATGCAGAATCGACTCAGAATAGGAAAATAAGAAGTTTAGGTCAATTTTATGCATTCTGGCGTTCGTAGATACAAGAAAACTGTTAAAATTCTTCAGAAACGTCACTTTTGAAGTGTTTTCTTGTACTTTTAAGCCACTCAGATACCCTACGGGCTCGGAAAGTGCAACGAAACCATCAAATTTTAGCTAGAAACTGTATTTTTGTCGATTTTTATTGAATTTGAACTATATTTCAACGTTTTTTGATGGTTCTGAGCCACCAAACACACTTAAAGCATGCAGAATCGACTCAGAATAGGAAAAGGAGACGTTTAGGTCAATTTTATGCATTCTGGCGTTCGTAGATACGAGAAAACTGTTAAAATTCTTCAGAAACGTCACTTTTGAAGTGTTTTCTTGTACTTTTAAGCCACTCAGATACCCTACGGGCTCGGAAAGTGCAACGAAACCATCAAATTTTAGCTAGAAACTGTATTTTTGTCGATTTTTATTGAATTTGAACTATATTTCAACGTTTTTTGATGGTTCTGAGCCACCAAACACACTTAAAGCATGCAGAATCGACTCAGAATAGGAAAAGGAGACGTTTAGGTCAATTTTATGCATTCTGGCGTTCGTAGATACAAGAAAACTGTTAAAATTCTTCAGAAACGTCACTTTTGAAGTGTTTTCTTGTACTTTTAAGCCACTCAGATACCCTACGGGCTCGGAAAGTGCAACGAAACCATCAAATTTTAGCTAGAAACTGTATTTTTGTCGATTTTTATTGAATTTGAACTATATTTCAACGTTTTTTGATGGTTCTGAGCCACCAAACACACTTAAAGCATGCAGAATCGACTCAGAATAGGAAAAGGAGACGTTTAGGTCAATTTTATGCATTCTGGCGTTCGTAGATACAAGAAAACTGTTAAAATTCTTCAGAAACGTCACTTTTGAAGTGTTTTCTTGTACTTTTAAGCCACTCAGATACCCTACGGGCTCGGAAAGTGCAACGATACCATCAAATTTTAGCTAGAAACTGTATTTTTGTCGATTTTTATTGAATTTGAACTATATTTCAACGTTTTTTGATGGTTCTGAGCCACCAAACACACTTAAAGCATGCAGAATCGACTCAGAATAGGAAAAGGAGACGTTTAGGTCAATTTTATGCATTCTGGCGTTCGTAGATACAAGAAAACTGTTAAAATTCTTCAGAAACGTCACTTTTGAAGTGTTTTCTTGTACTTTTAAGCCACTCAGATACCCTACGGGCTCGGAAAGTGCAACGAAACAATCAAATTTTAGCTAGAAACTGTATTTTTGTCGATTTTTATTGAATTTGAACTATATTTCAACGTTTTTTGATGGTTCTGAGCCACCAAACACACTTAAAGCATGCAGAATCGACTCAGAATAGGAAAAGGAGACGTTTAGGTCAATTTTATGCATTCTGGCGTTCGTAGATACAAGAAAACTGTTAAAATTCTTCAGAAACGTCACTTTTGAAGTGTTTTCTTGTACTTTTAAGCCACTCAGATAACCTACGGGCTCGGAAAGTGCAACGAAACCATCAAATTTTAGCTAGAAACTGTATTTTTGTCGATTTTTATTGAATTTGAACTATATTTCAACGTTTTTTGATGGTTCTGAGCCACCAAACACACTTAAAGCATGCAGAATCGACTCAGAATAGGAAAAGGAGACGTTTAGGTCAATTTTATGCATTCTGGCGTTCGTAGATACAAGAAAACTGTTAAAATTCTTCAGAAACGTCACTTTTGAAGTGTTTTCTTGTACTTTTAAGCCACTCAGATACCCTACAGGCTCGGAAAGTGCAACGAAACCATCAAATTTTAGCTAGAAACTGTATTTTTGTCGATTTTTATTGAATTTGAACTATATTTCAACGTTTTTTGATGGTTCTGAGCCACCAAACACACTTAAAGCATGCAGAATCGACTCAGAATAGGAAAAGGAGACGTTTAGGTCAATTTTATGCATTCTGGCGTTCGTAGATACAAGAAAACTGTTAAAATTCTTCAGAAACGTCACTTTTGAAGTGTTTTCTTGTACTTTTAAGCCACTCAGATACCCTACGGGCTCGGAAAGTGCAACGAAACCATCAAATTTTAGCTAGAAACTGTATTTTTGTCGATTTTTATTGAATTTGAACTATATTTCAACGTTTTTTGATGGTTCTGAGCCACCAAACACACTTAAAGCATGCAGAATCGACTCAGAATAGGAAAAGGAGACGTTTAGGTCAATTTTATGCATTCTGGCGTTCGTAGATACGAGAAAACTGTTAAAATTCTTCAGAAACGTCACTTTTGAAGTGTTTTCTTGTACTTTTAAGCCACTCAGATACCCTACGGGCTCGGAAAGTGCAACGAAACCATCAAATTTTAGCTAGAAACTGTATTTTTGTCGATTTTTATTGAATTTGAACTATATTTCAACGTTTTTTGTTGGTTCTGAGCCACCAAACACACTTAAAGCATGCAGAATCGACTCAGAATAGGAAAAGGAGACGTTTAGGTCAATTTTATGCATTCTGGCGTTCGTAGATACAAGAAAGCTGTTAAAATTCTTCAGAAACGTCACTTTTGAAGTGTTTTCTTGTACTTTTAAGCCACTCAGATACCCTACGGGCTCGGAAAGTGGAACGAAACCATCAAATTTTAGCTAGAAACTGTATTTTTGTCGATTTTTATTGAATTTGAACTATATTTCAACGTTTTTTGATGGTTCTGAGCCACCAAACACACTTAAAGCATGCAGAATCGACTCAGAATAGGAAAAGGAGACGTTTAGGTCAATTTTATGCATTCTGGCGTTCGTAGATACAAGAAAACTGTTAAAATTCTTCAGAAACGTCACTTTTGAAGTGTTTTCTTGTACTTTTAAGCCACTCAGATATCCTACGGGCTCGGAAAGTGCAACGAAACCATCAAATTTTAGCTAGAAACTGTATTTTTGTCGATTTTTATTGAATTTGAACTATATTTCAACGTTTTTTGATGGTTCTGAGCCACCAAACACACTTAAAGCATGCAGAATCGACTCAGAATAGGAAAAGGAGACGTTTAGGTCAATTTTATGCATTCTGGCGTTCGTAGATACAAGAAAACTGTTAAAATTCTTCAGAAACGTCACTTTTGAAGTGTTTTCTTGTACTTTTAAGCCACTCAGATACCCTACGGGCTCGGAAAGTGCAACGAAACCATCAAATTTTAGCTAGAAACTGTATTTTTGTCGATTTTTATTGAATTTGAACTATATTTCAACGTTTTTTGATGGTTCTGAGCCACCAAACACACTTAAAGCATGCAGAATCGACTCAGAATAGGAAAAGGAGACGTTTAGGTCAATTTTATGCATTCTGGCGTTCGTAGATACAAGAAAACTGTTAAAATTCTTCAGAAACGTCACTTTTGAAGTGTTTTCTTGTACTTTTAAGCCACTCAGATACCCTACGGGCTCGGAAAGTGCAACGAAACCATCAAATTTTAGCTAGAAACTGTATTTTTGTCGATTTTTATTGAATTTGAACTATATTTGAACGTTTTTTGATGGTTCTGAGCCACCAAACACAGTTAAAGCATGCAGAATCGACTCAGAATAGGAAAAGGAGACGTTTAGGTCAATTTTATGCATTCTGGCGTTCGTAGATACAAGAAAACTGTTAAAATTCTTCAGAAACGTCACTTTTGAAGTGTTTTCTTGTACTTTTAAGCCACTCAGATACCCTACGGGCTCGGAAAGTGCAACGAAACCATCAAATTTTAGCTAGAAACTGTATTTTTGTCGATTTTTATTGAATTTGAACTATATTTCAACGTTTTTTGATGGTTCTGAGCCACCAAACACACTTAAAGCATGCAGAATCGACTCAGAATAGGAAAAGGAGACGTTTAGGTCAATTTTATGCATTCTGGCGTTCGTAGATACAAGAAAACTGTTAAAATTCTTCAGAAACGTCACTTTTGAAGTGTTTTCTTGTACTTTTAAGCCACTCAGATACCCTACGGGCTCGGAAAGTGCAACGAAACCATAAAATTTTAGCTAGAAACTGTATTTTTGTCGATTTTTATTGAATTTGAACTATATTTCAACGTTTTTTGATGGTTCTGAGCCACCAAACACACTTAAAGCATGCAGAATCGACTCAGAATAGGAAAAGGAGACGTTTAGGTCAATTTTATGCATTCTGTCGTTCGTAGATACAAGAAAACTGTTAAAATTCTTCAGAAACGTCACTTTTGAAGTGTTTTCTTGTACTTTTCAGCCACTCAGATACCGTACGGGCTCGGAAAGTGCAACGAAACCATCAAATTTTAGCTAGAAACTGTATTTTTGTCGATTTTTATTGAATTTGAACTATATTTCAACGTTTTTTGATGGTTCTGAGCCACCAAACACACTTAAAGCATGCAGAATCGACTCAGAATAGGAAAAGGAGACGTTTAGGTCAATTTTATGCATTCTGGCGTTCGTAGATACAAGAAAGCTGTTAAAATTCTTCAGAAACGTCACTTTTGAAGTGTTTTCTTGTACTTTTAAGCCACTCAGATACCCTACGGGCTCGGAAAGTGCAACGAAACCATCAAATTTTAGCTAGAAACTGTATTTTTGTCGATTTTTATTGAATTTGAACTATATTTCAACGTTTTTTGATGGTTCTGAGCCACCAAACACACTTAAAGCAGGCAGAATCGACTCAGAATAGGAAAAGGAGACGTTTAGGTCAATTTTATGCATTCTGGCGTTCGTAGATACAAGAAAACTGTTAAAATTCTTCAGAAACGTCACTTTTGAAGTGTTTTCTTGTACTTTTAAGCCACTCAGATACCCTACGGGCCCGGAAAGTGCAACGAAACC
>NW_026973220.1:0-41628 GCF_036711695.1 Zophobas morio | reverse complement strand
AACGTTGAAATATAGTTCAAATTCAATAAAAATCGACAAAAATACAGTTTCTAGCTAAAATCTGATGGTTTCGTTGCATTTTCCGAGCCCGTAGGGTATCTGAGTGGCTTAAAAGTACAAGAAAACACTCCAAAAGTGACGTTTCTGAAGAATTTTAACAGTTTTCTTGTATCTACGAACGCCAGAATGCATAAAATTGACCTAAACGTCTCCTTTTCCTATTCTGAGTCGATTCTGCATGCTTTAAGTGTGTTTGGTGGCTCAGAACCATCAAAAAACGTTGAAATATAGTTCAAATTCAATAAAAATCGACAAAAATACAGTTTCTAGCTAAAATTTGATGGTTTCGTTGCACTTTCCCGAGCCCGTAGGGTATCTGAGTGGCTTAAAAGTACAAGAAAACACTTCAAAAGTGACGTTTCTGAGGAATTTTAACAGTTTTCTTGTATCTACGAACGCCAGAATGCATAAAATTGACCTAAACGTCTCCTTTTCCTATTCTGAGTCGATTCTGCATGCTTTAAGTGTGTTTGTTGGCTCAGAACCATCAAAAAACGTTGAAATATAGTTCAAATTCAATAAAAATCGACAAAAATACAGTTTCTAGCTAAAATTTGATGGTTTCGTTGCACTTTCCGAGCCCGTAGGTTATCTGAGTGGCTTAAAAGTACAAGAAAACACTTCAAAAGTGACGTTTCTGAAGAATTTTAACAGTTTTCTTGTATCTACGAACGCCAGAATGCATAAAATTGACCTAAACGACTCCTTTTCCTATTCTGAGTCGATTCTGCATGCTTTAAGTGTGTTTGGTGGCTCAGAACCATCAAAAAACGTTGAAATATAGTTCAAATTCAATAAAAATCGACAAAAATACAGTTTCTAGTTAAAATTTGATGGTTTGGTTGCACTTTCCGAGCCCGTAGGGTATCTGAGTGGCTTAAAAGTACAAGAAAACACTTCAAAAGTGACATTTCTGAAGAATTTTAACAGTTTTCTTGTATCTACGAACGCCAGAATGCATAAAATTGACCTAAACGTCTCCTTTTCCTATTCTGAGTCGATTCTGCATGCTTTAAGTGTGTTTGGTGGCTCAGAACCATCAAAAAACGTTGAAATATAGTTCAAATTCAATAAAATTCGACAAAAATACAGTTTCTAGCTAAAATTTGATGGTTTCGTTGCACTTTCCGAGCCCGTAGGGTATCTGAGTGGCTTAAAAGTACAAGAAAACACTTCAAAAGTGACGTTTCTGAAGAATTTTAACAGTTTTCTTGTATCTACGAACGCCAGAATGCATAAAATTGACCTAAACGTCTCCTTTTCCTATTCTGAGTCGATTCTGCATGCTTTAAGTGTGTTTGGTGGCTCAGAACCATCAAAAAACGTTGAAATATAGTTCAAATTCAATAAAAATCGACAAAAATACAGTTTCTAGCTAAAATTTGATGGTTTCGTTGCACTTTCCGAGCCCGTAGGGTATCTGAGTGGCTTAAAAGTACAAGAAAACACTTCAAAAGAGACGTTTCTGAAGAATTTTAACAGTTTTCTTGTATCTACGAATGCCAGAATGCATAAAATTGACCTAAACGTCTCCTTTTCCTATTCTGAGTCGATTCTGCATGCTTTAAGTGTGTTTGGTGGCTCAGAACCATCAAAAAACGTTGAAATATAGTTCAAATTCAATAAAAATCGACAAAAATACAGTTTCTAGTTAAAATTTGGTGGTTTCGTTGCACTTTCCGAGCCCGTAGGGTATCTGAGTGGCTTAAAAGTACAAGAAAACACTTCAAAAGTGACGTTTCTGAAGAATTTTAACAGTTTTCTTGTATCTACGAACGCCAGAATGCATAAAATTGACCTAAACGTCTCCTTTTCCTATTCTGAGTCGATTCTGCATGCTTTAAGTGTGTTTGGTGGCTCAGAACCATCAAAAAACGTTGAAATATAGTTCAAATTCAATAAAAATCGACAAAAATACAGTTTCTAGCTAAAATTTGATGGTTTCGTTGCACTTTCCGAGCCCGTAGGGTATCTGAGTGGCTTAAAAGTACAAGAAAACACTTCAAAAGTGACGTTTCTGAAGAATTTTAACAGTTTTCTTGTATCTACGAACGCCAGAATGCATAAAATTGACCTAAACGTCTCCTTTTCCTATTCTGAGTCGATTCTGCAAGCTTTAAGTGTGTTTGGTGGCTCAGAACCATCAAAAAACGTTGAAATATAGTTCAAATTCAATAAAAATCGACAAAAATACAGTTTCTAGCTAAAATTTGATGGTTTCGTTGCACTTTCCGAGCCCGTAGGGTATCTGAGTGGCTTAAAAGTACAAGAAAACACTTCAAAAGTGACGTTTCTGAAGAATTTTAACAGTTTTCTTGTATCTACGAACGCCAGAATGCATAAAATTGACCTAAACGTCTCCTTTTCCTATTCTGAGTCTATTCTGCATGCTTTAAGTGTGTTTGGTGGCTCAGAACCATCAAAAAACGTTGAAATATAGTTCAAATTCAATAAAAATCGACAAAAATACAGTTTCTAGCTAAAATTTGATGGTTTCGTTGCACTTTCCGAGCCCGTAGGGTATCTGAGTGGCTTAAAAGTACAAGAAAACACTTCAAAAGTGACGTTTCTGAAGAATTTTAACAGTTTTCTTGTATCTACGAACGCCAGAATGCATAAAATTGACCTAAACGTCTCCTTTTCCTATTCTGAGTCGATTCTGCATGCTTTAAGTGTGTTTGGTGGCTCAGAACCATCAAAAAACGTTGAAATATAGTTCAAATTCAATAAAAATCGACAAAAATACAGTTTCTAGCTAAAATTTGATGGTTTCGTTGCACTTTCCGAGCCCGTAGGGTATCTGAGTGGCTTAAAAGTACAAGAAAACACTTCAAAAGTGACGTTTCTGAAGAATTTTAACAGTTTTCTTGTATCTACGAACGCCAGAATGCATAAAATGGACCTAAACGTCTCCTTTTCCTATTCTGAGTCGATTCTGCAAGCTTTAAGTGTGTTTGGTGGCTCAGAACCATCAAAAAACGTTGAAATATAGTTCAAATTCAATAAAAATCGACAAAAATACAGTTTCTAGCTAAAATTTGATGGTTTCGTTGCACTTTCCGAGCCCGTAGGGTATCTGAGTGGCTTAAAAGTACAAGAAAACACTTCAAAAGTGACGTTTCTGAAGAATTTTAACAGTTTTCTTGTATCTACGAACGGCAGAATGCATAAAATTGACCTAAACGTCTCCTTTTCCTATTCTGAGTCTATTCTGCATGCTTTAAGTGTGTTTGGTGGCTCAGAACCATAAAAAAACGTTGAAATATAGTTCAAATTCAATAAAAATCGACAAAAATACAGTTTCTAGCTAAAATTTGATGGTTTCGTTGCACTTTCCGAGCCCGTAGGGTATCTGAGTGGCTTAAAAGTACAAGAAAACACTTCAAAAGTGACGTTTCTGAAGAATTTTTAACAGTTTTCTTGTATCTACGAACGCCAGAATGCATAAAATTGACCTAAACGTCTCCTTTTCCTATTCTGAGTCGATTCTGCATGCTTTAAGTGTGTTTGGTGGCTCAGAACCATCAAAAAACGTTGAAATATAGTTCAAATTCAATAAAATTCGACAAAAATACAGTTTCTAGCTAAAATTTGATGGTTTCGTTGCACTTTCCGAGCCCGTAGGGTATCTGAGTGGCTTAAAAGTACAAGAAAACACTTCAAAAGTGACGTTTCTGAAGAATTTTAACAGTTTTCTTGTATCTACGAACGCCAGAATGCATAAAATTGACCTAAACGTCTCCTTTTCCTATTCTGAGTCGATTCTGCATGCTTTAAGTGTGTTTGGTGGCTCAGAACCATCAAAAAACGTTGAAATATAGTTCAAATTCAATAAAAATCGACAAAAATACAGTTTCTAGCTAAAATTTGATGGTTTCGTTGCACTTTCCGAGCCCGTAGGGTATCTGAGTGGCTTAAAAGTACAAGAAAACACTTCAAAAGAGACGTTTCTGAAGAATTTTAACAGTTTTCTTGTATCTACGAATGCCAGAATGCATAAAATTGACCTAAACGTCTCCTTTTCCTATTCTGAGTCGATTCTGCATGCTTTAAGTGTGTTTGGTGGCTCAGAACCATCAAAAAACGTTGAAATATAGTTCAAATTCAATAAAAATCGACAAAAATACAGTTTCTAGTTAAAATTTGGTGGTTTCGTTGCACTTTCCGAGCCCGTAGGGTATCTGAGTGGCTTAAAAGTACAAGAAAACACTTCAAAAGTGACGTTTCTGAAGAATTTTAACAGTTTTCTTGTATCTACGAACGCCAGAATGCATAAAATTGACCTAAACGTCTCCTTTTCCTATTCTGAGTCGATTCTGCATGCTTTAAGTGTGTTTGGTGGCTCAGAACCATCAAAAAACGTTGAAATATAGTTCAAATTCAATAAAAATCGACAAAAATACAGTTTCTAGCTAAAATTTGATGGTTTCGTTGCACTTTCCGAGCCCGTAGGGTATCTGAGTGGCTTAAAAGTACAAGAAAACACTTCAAAAGTGACGTTTCTGAAGAATTTTAACAGTTTTCTTGTATCTACGAACGCCAGAATGCATAAAATTGACCTAAACGTCTCCTTTTCCTATTCTGAGTCGATTCTGCAAGCTTTAAGTGTGTTTGGTGGCTCAGAACCATCAAAAAACGTTGAAATATAGTTCAAATTCAATAAAAATCGACAAAAATACAGTTTCTAGCTAAAATTTGATGGTTTCGTTGCACTTTCCGAGCCCGTAGGGTATCTGAGTGGCTTAAAAGTACAAGAAAACACTTCAAAAGTGACGTTTCTGAAGAATTTTAACAGTTTTCTTGTATCTACGAACGCCAGAATGCATAAAATTGACCTAAACGTCTCCTTTTCCTATTCTGAGTCTATTCTGCATGCTTTAAGTGTGTTTGGTGGCTCAGAACCATCAAAAAACGTTGAAATATAGTTCAAATTCAATAAAAATCGACAAAAATACAGTTTCTAGCTAAAATTTGATGGTTTCGTTGCACTTTCCGAGCCCGTAGGGTATCTGAGTGGCTTAAAAGTACAAGAAAACACTTCAAAAGTGACGTTTCTGAAGAATTTTAACAGTTTTCTTGTATCTACGAACGCCAGAATGCATAAAATTGACCTAAACGTCTCCTTTTCCTATTCTGAGTCGATTCTGCATGCTTTAAGTGTGTTTGGTGGCTCAGAACCATCAAAAAACGTTGAAATATAGTTCAAATTCAATAAAAATCGACAAAAATACAGTTTCTAGCTAAAATTTGATGGTTTCGTTGCACTTTCCGAGCCCGTAGGGTATCTGAGTGGCTTAAAAGTACAAGAAAACACTTCAAAAGTGACGTTTCTGAAGAATTTTAACAGTTTTCTTGTATCTACGAACGCCAGAATGCATAAAATTGACCTAAACGTCTCCTTTTCCTATTCTGAGTCGATTCTGCAAGCTTTAAGTGTGTTTGGTGGCTCAGAACCATCAAAAAACGTTGAAATATAGTTCAAATTCAATAAAAATCGACAAAAATACAGTTTCTAGCTAAAATTTGATGGTTTCGTTGCACTTTCCGAGCCCGTAGGGTATCTGAGTGGCTTAAAAGTACAAGAAAACACTTCAAAAGTGACGTTTCTGAAGAATTTTAACAGTTTTCTTGTATCTACGAACGCCAGAATGCATAAAATTGACCTAAACGTCTCCTTTTCCTATTCTGAGTCGATTCTGCATGCTTTAAGTGTGTTTGGTGGCTCAGAACCATCAAAAAACGTTGAAATATAGTTCAAATTCAATAAAAATCGACAAAAATACAGTTTCTAGCTAAAATTTGATGGTTTCGTTGCACTTTCCGAGCCCGTAGGGTATCTGAGTGGCTTAAAAGTACAAGAAAACACTTCAAAAGTGACGTTTCTGAAGAATTTTAACAGTTTTCTTGTATCTACGAACGCCAGAATGCATAAAATTGACCTAAACGTCTCCTTTTCCTATTCTGAGTCGATTCTGCAAGCTTTAAGTGTGTTTGGTGGCTCAGAACCATCAAAAAACGTTGAAATATAGTTCAAATTCAATAAAAATCGACAAAAATACAGTTTCTAGCTAAAATTTGATGGTTTCGTTGCACTTTCCGAGCCCGTAGGGTATCTGAGTGGCTTAAAAGTACAAGAAAACACTTCAAAAGTGACGTTTCTGAAGAATTTTAACAGTTTTCTTGTATCTACGAACGCCAGAATGCATAAAATTGACCTAAACGTCTCCTTTTCCTATTCTGAGTCTATTCTGCATGCTTTAAGTGTGTTTGGTGGCTCAGAACCATCAAAAAACGTTGAAATATAGTTCAAATTCAATAAAAATCGACAAAAATACAGTTTCTAGCTAAAATTTGATGGTTTCGTTGCACTTTCCGAGCCCGTAGGGTATCTGAGTGGCTTAAAAGTACAAGAAAACACTTCAAAAGTGATGTTTCTGAAGAATTTTAACAGTTTTCTTGTATCTACGAACGCCAGAATGCATAAAATTGACCTAAACGTCTCCTTTTCCTATTCTGAGTCGATTCTGCATGCTTTAAGTGTGTTTGGTGGCTCAGAACCATCAAAAAACGTTGAAATATAGTTCAAATTCAATAAAAATCGACAAAAATACAGTTTCTAGCTAAAATTTGATGGTTTCGTTGCACTTTCCGAGCCCGTAGGGTATCTGAGTGGCTTAAAAGTACAAGAAAACACTTCAAAAGTGACGTTTCTGAAGAATTTTAACAGTTTTCTTGTATCTACGAACGCCAGAATGCATAAAATTGACCTAAACGTCTCCTTTTCCTATTCTGAGTCGATTCTGCAAGCTTTAAGTGTGTTTGGTGGCTCAGAACCATCAAAAAACGTTGAAATATAGTTCAAATTCAATAAAAATCGACAAAAATACAGTTTCTAGCTAAAATTTGATGGTTTCGTTGCACTTTCCGAGCCCGTAGGGTATCTGAGTGGCTTAAAAGTACAAGAAAACACTTCAAAAGTGACGTTTCTGAAGAATTTTAACAGTTTTCTTGTATCTACGAACGGCAGAATGCATAAAATTGACCTAAACGTCTCCTTTTCCTATTCTGAGTCTATTCTGCATGCTTTAAGTGTGTTTGGTGGCTCAGAACCATAAAAAAACGTTGAAATATAGTTCAAATTCAATAAAAATCGACAAAAATACAGTTTCTAGCTAAAATTTGATGGTTTCGTTGCACTTTCCGAGCCCGTAGGGTATCTGAGTGGCTTAAAAGTACAAGAAAACACTTCAAAAGTGACGTTTCTGAAGAATTTTAACAGTTTTCTTGTATCTACGAACGCCAGAATGCATAAAATTGACCTAAACTTCTCCTTTTCCTATTCTGAGTCGATTCTGCATGCTTTAAGTGTGTTTGGTGGCTCAGAACCATCAAAAAACGTTGAAGTATAGTTCAAATTCAATAAAAATCGACAAAAATACAGTTTCTAGCTAAAATTTGATGGTTTCGTTGCACTTTCCGAGCCCGTAGGGTATCTGAGTGGCTTAAAAGTACAAGAAAACACTTCAAAAGTGACGTTTCTGAAGAATTTTAACAGTTTTATTGTATCTACGAACGCCAGAATGCATAAAATTGACCTAAACGTCTCCTTTTCCTATTCTGAGTCGATTCTGCATGCTTTAAGTGTGTTTGGTGGCTCAGAACCATCAAAAAACGTTGAAATATAGTTCAAATTCAATAAAAATCGACAAAAATACAGTTTCTAGCTAAAATTTGATGGTTTCGTTGCATTTTCCGAGCCCGTAGGGTATCTGAGTGGCTTAAAAGTACAAGAAAACACTTCAAAAGTGACGTTTCTGAAGAATTTTAACAGTTTTCTTGTATCTACGAACGCCAGAATGCATAAAATTGACCTAAACGTCTCCTTTTCCTATTCTGAGTCGATTCTGCATGCTTTAAGTGTGTTTGGTGGCTCAGAACCATCAAAAAACGTTGAAATATAGTTCAAATTCAATAAAAATCGACAAAAATACAGTTTCTAGCTAAAATTTGATGGTTTCGTTGCACTTTCCGAGCCCGTAGGGTATCTGAGTGGCTTAAAAGTACAAGAAAACACTTCAAAAGTGACGTTTCTGAAGAATTTTAACAGTTTTCTTGTATCTACGAACGCCAGAATGCATAAAATTGACCTAAACGTCTCCTTTTCCTATTCTGAGTCGATTCTGCATGCTTTAAGTGTGTTTGGTGGCTCAGAACCATCAAAAAACGTTGAAATATAGTTCAAATTCAATAAAAATCGACAAAAATACAGTTTCTAGCTAAAATTTGATGGTTTCGTTGCACTTTCCGAGCCCGTAGGGTATCTGAGTGGCTTAAAAGTACAAGAAAACACTTCAAAAGTGACGTTTCTGAAGAATTTTAACAGTTTTCTTGTATCTACGAACGCCAGAATGCATAAAATTGACCTAAACGTCTCCTTTTCCTATTCTGAGTCGATTCTGCATGTTTAAGTGTGTTTGGTGGCTCAGAACCATCAAAAAACGTTGAAATATAATTCAAATTCAATAAAAATCGACAAAAATACAGTTTCTAGCTAAAATTTGATGGTTTCGTTGCACTTTCCGAGCCCGTAGGGTATCTGAGTGGCTTAAAAGTACAAGAAAACACTTCAAAAGTGACGTTTCTGAAGAGTTTTAACAGTTTTCTTGTATCTACGAACGCCAGAATGCATTAAATTGACCTAAACGTCTCCTTTTCCTATTCTGAGTCAATTCTGCATGCTTTAAGTGTGTTTGGTGGCTCAGAACCATCAAAAAACGTTGAAATATAGTTCAAATTCAATAAAAATCGACAAAAATACAGTTTCTAGCTAAAATTTGATGGTTTCGTTGCACTTTCCGAGCCCGTAGGGTATCTGAGTGGCTTAAAAGTACAAGAAAACACTTCAAAAGTGACGTTTCTGAAGAATTTTAACAGTTTTCTTGTATCTACGAACGCCAGAATGCATAAAATTGACCTAAACGTCTCCTTTTCCTATTCTGAGTCAATTCTGCATGCTTTAAGTGTGTTTGGTGGCTCAGAACCATCAAAAAACGTTGAAATATAGTTCAAATTCAATAAAAATCGACAAAAATACAGTTTCTAGCTAAAATTTGATGGTTTCGTTGCACTTTCCGAGCCCGTTGGGTATCTGAGTGACTTAAAAGTACAAGAAAACACTTCAAAAGTGACGTTTCTGAAGAATTTTAACAGTTTTCTTGTATCTACGAACGCCAGAATGCATAAAATTGACCTAAACGTCTCCTTTTCCTATTATGAGTCGATTCTGCATGCTTTAAGTGTGTTTGGTGGCTCAGAACCATCAAAAAACGTTGAAATATAGTTCAAATTCAATAAAAATCGACAAAAATACAGTTTCTAGCTAAAATTTGATGGTTTCGTTGCACTTTCCGAGCACGTAGGGTATCTGAGTGGCTTAAAAGTACAAGAAAACCCTTCAAAAGTGACGTTTCTGAAGAATTTTAACAGTTTTCTTGTATCTACGAACGCCAGAATGCATAAAATTGACCTAAACGTCTCCTTTTCCTATTCTGAGTCGATTCTGCATGCTTTAAGTGTGTTTGGTGGCTCAGAACCATCAAAAAACGTTGAAATATAGTTCAAATTCAATAAAAATCGACAAAAATACAGTTTCTAGCTAAAATTTGATGGTTTCGTTGTACTTTCCGAGCCCGTAGGGTATCTGAGTGGCTTAAAAGTACAAGAAAACACTTCAAAAGTGACGTTTCTGAAGAATTTTAACAGTTTTCTTGTATCTACGAACGCCAGAATGCATAAAATTGACCTAAACGTCTCCTTTTCCTATTCTGAGTCGATTCTGCATGCTTTAAGTGTGTTTGGTGGCTCAGAACCATCAAAAAACGTTGAAATATAGTTCAAATTCAATAAAAATAGACAAAAATACAGTTTCTAGCTAAAATTTGAGGGTTTCGTTACACTTTCCGAGGCCGTAGGGTATCTGAGTGGCTTAAAAGTACAAGAAAACACTTCAAAAGTGACGTTTCTGAAGAATTTTAACAGTTTTCTTGTGTCTACGAACGCCAGAATGCATAAAATTGACCTAAACGTCTCCTTTTCCTATTCTGAGTCGATTCTGCATGCTTTAAGTGTGTTTGGTGGCTCAGAACCATCAAAAAACGTTGAAATATAGTTCAAATTCAATAAAAATAGACAAAAATACAGTTTCTAGCTAAAATTTGAGGGTTTCGTTGCACTTTCCGAGCCCGTAGGGTATCTGAGTGGCTTAAAAGTACAAGAAAACACTTCAAAAGTGACGTTTCTGAAGAATTTTAACAGTTTTCTTGTGTCTACGAACGCCAGAATGCATAAAATTGACCTAAACGTCTCCTTTTCCTATTCTGAGTCGATTGTGCATGCTTTAAGTGTGTTTGGTGGCTCAGAACCATCAAAAAACGTTGAAATATAGTTCAAATTCAATAAAAATCGACAAAAATACAGTTTCTAGCTAAAATTTGATGGTTTCGTTGCACTTTCCGAGACCGTTGGGTATCTGAGTGGCTTAAAAGTACAAGAAAACACTTCAAAAGTGACGTTTCTGAAGAATTTTAACAGTTTTCTTGTATCTACGAACGCCAGAATGCATAAAATTGACCTAAACGTCTCCTTTTCCTATTCTGAGTCGATTCTGCATGCTTTAAGTGTGTTTGGTGGCTCAGAACCATCAAAAAACGTTGAAATATAGTTCAAATTCAATAAAAATCGACAAAAATACAGTTTCTAGCTAAAATTTGATGGTTTCGTTGCACTTTCCGAGCACGTAGGGTATCTGAGTGGCTTAAAAGTACAAGAAAACACTTCAAAAGTGACGTTTCTGAAGAATTTTAACAGTTTTCTTGTATCTACGAACGCCAGAATGCATAAAATTGACCTAAACGTCTCCTTTTCCTATTCTGAGTCGATTCTGCATGCTTTAAGTGTGTTTGGTGGCTCAGAACCATCAAAAAACGTTGAAATATAGTTCAAATTCAATAAAAATCGACAAAAATACAGTTTCTAGCTAAAATTTGATGGTTTCGTTGTACTTTCCGAGCCCGTAGGGTATCTGAGTGGCTTAAAAGTACAAGAAAACACTTCAAAAGTGACGTTTCTGAAGAATTTTAACAGTTTTCTTGTATCTACGAACGCCAGAATGCATAAAATTGACCTAAACGTCTCCTTTTCCTATTCTGAGTCGATTCTGCATGCTTTAAGTGTGTTTGGTGGCTCAGAACCATCAAAAAACGTTGAAATATAGTTCAAATTCAATAAAAATAGACAAAAATACAGTTTCTAGCTAAAATTTGAGGGTTTCGTTACACTTTCCGAGGCCGTAGGGTATCTGAGTGGCTTAAAAGTACAAGAAAACACTTCAAAAGTGACGTTTCTGAAGAATTTTAACAGTTTTCTTGTGTCTACGAACGCCAGAATGCATAAAATTGACCTAAACGTCTCCTTTTCCTATTCTGAGTCGATTCTGCATGCTTTAAGTGTGTTTGGTGGCTCAGAACCATCAAAAAACGTTGAAATATAGTTCAAATTCAATAAAAATAGACAAAAATACAGTTTCTAGCTAAAATTTGAGGGTTTCGTTGCACTTTCCGAGCCCGTTGGGTATCTGAGTGGCTTAAAAGTACAAGAAAACACTTCAAAAGTGACGTTTCTGAAGAATTTTAACAGTTTTCTTGTATCTACGAACGCCAGAATGCATAAAATTGACCTAAACCTCTCCTTTTCCTATTCTGAGTCGATTCTGCATGCTTTAAGTGTGTTTGGTGGCTCAGAACCATCAAAAAACGTTGAAATATAGTTCAAATTCAATAAAAATCGACAAAAATACAGTTTCTAGCTAAAATTTGATGGTTTCGTTGCACTTTCCGAGCACGTAGGGTATCTGAGTGGCTTAAAAGTACAAGAAAACACTTCAAAAGTGACGTTTCTGAAGAATTTTAACAGTTTTCTTGTATCTACGAACGCCAGAATGCATAAAATTGACCTAAACGTCTCCTTTTCCTATTCTGAGTCGATTCTGCATGCTTTAAGTGTGTTTGGTGGCTCAGAACCATCAAAAAACGTTGAAATATAGTTCAAATTCAATAAAAATCGACAAAAATACAGTTTCTAGCTAAAATTTGATGGTTTCGTTGTACTTTCCGAGCCCGTAGGGTATCTGAGTGGCTTAAAAGTACAAGAAAACACTTCAAAAGTGACGTTTCTGAAGAATTTTAACAGTTTTCTTGTATCTACGAACGCCAGAATGCATAAAATTGACCTAAACGTCTCCTTTTCCTATTCTGAGTCGATTCTGCATGCTTTAAGTGTGTTTGGTGGCTCAGAACCATCAAAAAACGTTGAAATATAGTTCAAATTCAATAAAAATAGACAAAAATACAGTTTCTAGCTAAAATTTGAGGGTTTCGTTACACTTTCCGAGGCCGTAGGGTATCTGAGTGGCTTAAAAGTACAAGAAAACACTTCAAAAGTGACGTTTCTGAAGAATTTTAACAGTTTTCTTGTGTCTACGAACGCCAGAATGCATAAAATTGACCTAAACGTCTCCTTTTCCTATTCTGAGTCGATTCTGCATGCTTTAAGTGTGTTTTGTGGCTCAGAACCATCAAAAAACGTTGAAATATAGTTCAAATTCAAAAAAAATCGACAAAAATACAGTTTCTAGCTAAAATTTGATGGTTTCGTTGTACTTTCCGAGCCCGTAGGGTATCTGAGTGGCTTAAAAGTACAAGAAAACACTTCAAAAGTGACGTTTCTGAAGAATTTTAACAGTTTTCTTGTATCTACGAACGCCAGAATGCATAAAATTGACCTAAACGTCTCCTTTTCCTATTCTGAGTCGATTCTGCATGCTTTAAGTGTGTTTGGTGGCTCAGAACCATCAAAAAACGTTGAAATATAGTTCAAATTCAATAAAAATAGACAAAAATACAGTTTCTAGCTAAAATTTGAGGGTTTCGTTACACTTTCCGAGGCCGTAGGGTATCTGAGTGGCTTAAAAGTACAAGAAAACACTTCAAAAGTGACGTTTCTGAAGAATTTTAACAGTTTTCTTGTGTCTACGAACGCCAGAATGCATAAAATTGACCTAAACGTCTCCTTTTCCTATTCTGAGTCGATTCTGCATGCTTTAAGTGTGTTTGGTGGCTCAGAACCATCAAAAAACGTTGAAATATAGTTCAAATTCAATAAAAATCGACAAAAATACAGTTTCTAGCTAAAATTTGATGGTTTCGTTGCACTTTCCGAGCCCGTAGGGTATCTGAGTGGCTTAAAAGTACAAGAAAACACTTCAAAAGTGACGTTTTTGAAGAATTTTAACAGTTTTCTTGTATCTACGAACGCCAGAATGCATAAAATTGACCTAAACGTCTCCTTTTCCTATTCTGAGTCGATTCTGCATGCTTTAAGTGTGTTTGGTGGCTCAGAACCATCAAAAAACGTTGAAATATAGTTCAAATTCAATAAAAATCGACAAAAATACAGTTTCTAGCTAAAATTTGATGGTTTCGTTGCACTTTCCGAGCCCGTAGGGTATCTGAGTGGCTTAAAAGTACAAGAAAACGCTTCAAAAGTGACGTTTCTGAAGAATTTTAACAGTTTTCTTGTATCTACGAACGCCAGAATGCATAAAATTGACCTAAACGTCTCCTTTTCCTATTCTGAGTCGATTCTGCATGCTTTAAGTGTGTTTGGTGGCTCAGAACCATCAAAAAACGTTGAAATATAGTTCAAATTCAATAAAAATAGACAAAAATACAGTTTCTAGCTAAAATTTGAGGGTTTCGTTGCACTTTCCGAGCCCGTTGGGTATCTGAGTGGCTTAAAAGTACAAGAAAACACTTCAAAAGTGACGTTTCTGAAGAATTTTAACAGTTTTCTTGTATCTACGAACGCCAGAATGCATAAAATTGACCTAAACCTCTCCTTTTCCTATTCTGAGTCGATTCTGCATGCTTTAAGTGTGTTTGGTGGCTCAGAACCATCAAAAAACGTTGAAATATAGTTCAAATTCAATAAAAATCGACAAAAATACAGTTTCTAGCTAAAATTTGATGGTTTCGTTGCACTTTCCGAGCACGTAGGGTATCTGAGTGGCTTAAAAGTACAAGAAAACACTTCAAAAGTGACGTTTCTGAAGAATTTTAACAGTTTTCTTGTATCTACGAACGCCAGAATGCATAAAATTGACCTAAACGTCTCCTTTTCCTATTCTGAGTCGATTCTGCATGCTTTAAGTGTGTTTGGTGGCTCAGAACCATCAAAAAACGTTGAAATATAGTTCAAATTCAATAAAAATCGACAAAAATACAGTTTCTAGCTAAAATTTGATGGTTTCGTTGTACTTTCCGAGCCCGTAGGGTATCTGAGTGGCTTAAAAGTACAAGAAAACACTTCAAAAGTGACGTTTCTGAAGAATTTTAACAGTTTTCTTGTATCTACGAACGCCAGAATGCATAAAATTGACCTAAACGTCTCCTTTTCCTATTCTGAGTCGATTCTGCATGCTTTAAGTGTGTTTGGTGGCTCAGAACCATCAAAAAACGTTGAAATATAGTTCAAATTCAATAAAAATAGACAAAAATACAGTTTCTAGCTAAAATTTGAGGGTTTCGTTACACTTTCCGAGGCCGTAGGGTATCTGAGTGGCTTAAAAGTACAAGAAAACACTTCAAAAGTGACGTTTCTGAAGAATTTTAACAGTTTTCTTGTGTCTACGAACGCCAGAATGCATAAAATTGACCTAAACGTCTCCTTTTCCTATTCTGAGTCGATTCTGCATGCTTTAAGTGTGTTTGGTGGCTCAGAACCATCAAAAAACGTTGAAATATAGTTCAAATTCAATAAAAATCGACAAAAATACAGTTTCTAGCTAAAATTTGATGGTTTCGTTGTACTTTCCGAGCCCGTAGGGTATCTGAGTGGCTTAAAAGTACAAGAAAACACTTCAAAAGTGACGTTTCTGAAGAATTTTAACAGTTTTCTTGTATCTACAAAAGCCAGAATGCATAAAATTGACCTAAACGTCTCCTTTTCCTATTCTGAGTCGATTCTGCATGCTTTAAGTGTGTTTGGTGGCTCAGAACCATCAAAAAACGTTGAAATATAGTTCAAATTCAATAAAAATAGACAAAAATACAGTTTCTAGCTAAAATTTGAGGGTTTCGTTACACTTTCCGAGGCCGTAGGGTATCTGAGTGGCTTAAAAGTACAAGAAAACACTTCAAAAGTGACGTTTCTGAAGAATTTTAACAGTTTTCTTGTGTCTACGAACGCCAGAATGCATAAAATTGACCTAAACGTCTCCTTTTCCTATTCTGAGTCGATTCTGCATGCTTTAAGTGTGTTTGGTGGCTCAGAACCATCAAAAAACGTTGAAATATAGTTCAAATTCAATAAAAATCGACAAAAATACAGTTTCTAGCTAAAATTTGATGGTTTCGTTGCACTTTCCGAGCCCGTAGGGTATCTGAGTGGCTTAAAAGTACAAGAAAACACTTCAAAAGTGACGTTTTTGAAGAATTTTAACAGTTTTCTTGTATCTACGAACGCCAGAATGCATAAAATTGACCTAAACGTCTCCTTTTCCTATTCTGAGTCGATTCTGCATGCTTTAAGTGTGTTTGGTGGCTCAGAACCATCAAAAAACGTTGAAATATAGTTCAAATTCAATAAAAATCGACAAAAATACAGTTTCTAGCTAAAATTTGATGGTTTCGTTGCACTTTCCGAGCCCGTAGGGTATCTGAGTGGCTTAAAAGTACAAGAAAACGCTTCAAAAGTGACGTTTCTGAAGAATTTTAACAGTTTTCTTGTATCTACGAACGCCAGAATGCATAAAATTGACCTAAACGTCTCCTTTTCCTATTCTGAGTCGATTCTGCATGCTTTAAGTGTGTTTGGTGGCTCAGAACCATCAAAAAACGTTGAAATATAGTTCAAATTCAATAAAAATCGACAAAAATACAGTTTCTAGCTAAAATTTGATGGTTTCGTTGCACTTTCCGAACCCGTTGGGTATCTGAGTGGCTTAAAAGTACAAGAAAACACTTCAAAAGTGACGTTTCTGAAGAATTTTAACAGTTTTCTTGTATCTACGAACGCCAGAATGCATAAAATTGACCTAAACGTCTCCTTTTCCTATTCTGAGTCGATTCTGCATGCTTTAAGTGTGTTTGGTGGCTCAGAACCATCAAAAAACGTTGAAATATAGTTCAAATTCAATAAAAATCGACAAAAATACAGTTTCTAGCTAAAATTTGATGGTTTCGTTGCACTTTCCCAGCCCGTAGGGTATCTGAGTGGCTTAAAAGTACAAGAAAACACTTCAAAAGTGACGTTTCTGAAGAATTTTAACAGTTTTCTTGTATCTACGAACGCCAGAATGCATAAAATTGACCTAAACGTCTCCTTTTCCTATTCTGAGTCTATTCTGCATGGTTTAAGTGTGTTTGGTGGCTCAGAACCATCAAAAAACGTTGAAATATAGTTCAAATTCAATAAAAATCGGAAAAAATACAGTTTCTAGCTAAAATTTGATGGTTTCGTTGCACTTTCCGAGCCCGTAGGGTATCTGAGTGGCTTAAAAGTACAAGAAAACACTTCAAAAGTGACGTTTCTGAAGAATTTTAACAGTTTTCTTGTATCTACGAACGCCAGAATGCATAAAATTGACCTAAACGTCTCCTTTTCCTATTCTGAGTCGATTCTGCATGCTTTAAGTGTGTTTGGTGGCTCAGAACCATCAAAAAACGTTGAAATATAGTTCAAATTCAATAAAAATCGACAAAAATACAGTTTCTAGCTAAAATTTGATGGTTTCGTTGCACTTTCCGAGCCCGTAGGGTATCTGAGTGGCTTAAAAGTACAAGAAAACACTTCAAAAGTGACGTTTCTGAAGAATTTTAACAGTTTTCTTGTATCTACGAACGCCAGAATGCATAAAATTGACCTAAACGTCTCCTTTTCCTATTCTGAGTCGATTCTGCATGCTTTAAGTGTGTTTGGTGGCTCAGAACCATCAAAAAACGTTGAAATATAGTTCAAATTCAATAAAAATCGACAAAAATACAGTTTCTAGCTAAAATTTGATGGTTTCGTTGCACTTTCCGAGCCCGTTGGGTCTCTGAGTGGCTTAAAAGTACAAGAAAACACTTCAAAAGTGACGTTTCTGAAGAATTTTAACAGTTTTCTTGTATCTACGAACGGCAGAATGCATAAAATTGACCTAAACGTCTCCTTTTCCTATTCTGAGTCTATTCTGCATGCTTTAAGTGTGTTTGGTGGCTCAGAACCATAAAAAAACGTTGAAATATAGTTCAAATTCAATAAAAATCGACAAAAATACAGTTTCTAGCTAAAATTTGATGGTTTCGTTGCACTTTCCGAGCCCGTAGGGTATCTGAGTGGCTTAAAAGTACAAGAAAACACTTCAAAAGTGACGTTTCTGAAGAATTTTAACAGTTTTCTTGTATCTACGAACGCCAGAATGCATAAAATTGACCTAAACTTCTCCTTTTCCTATTCTGAGTCGATTCTGCATGCTTTAAGTGTGTTTGGTGGCTCAGAACCATCAAAAAACGTTGAAGTATAGTTCAAATTCAATAAAAATCGACAAAAATACAGTTTCTAGCTAAAATTTGATGGTTTCGTTGCACTTTCCGAGCCCGTAGGGTATCTGAGTGGCTTAAAAGTACAAGAAAACACTTCAAAAGTGACGTTTCTGAAGAATTTTAACAGTTTTCTTGTATCTACGAACGCCAGAATGCATAAAATTGACCTAAACGTCTCCTTTTCCTATTCTGAGTCGATTCTGCATGCTTTAAGTGTGTTTGGTGGCTCAGAACCATCAAAAAACGTTGAAATATAGTTCAAATTCAATAAAAATCGATAAAAATACAGTTTCTAGCTAAAATTTGATGGTTTCGTTGCACTTTCCGAGCCCGTAGGGTATCTGAGTGGCTTAAAAGTACAAGAAAACACTTCAAAAGTGACGTTTCTGAAGAATTTTAACAGTTTTCTTGTATCTACGAACGCCAGAATGCATAAAATTGACCTAAACGTCTCCTTTTCCTATTCTGAGTCGATTCTGCATGCTTTAAGTGTGTTTGGTGGCTCAGAACCATCAAAAAACGTTGAAATATAGTTCAAATTCAATAAAAATCGACAAAAATACAGTTTCTAGCTAAAATTTGATGGTTTCGTTGCACTTTCCGAGCCCGTAGGGTATCTGAGTGGCTTAAAAGTACAAGAAAACACTTCAAAAGTGACGTTTCTGAAGAATTTTAACAGTTTTCTTGTATCTACGAACGCCAGAATGCATAAAATTGACCTAAACGTCTCCTTTTCCTATTCTGAGTCGATTCTGCATGCTTTAAGTGTGTTTGGTGGCTCAGAACCATCAAAAAACGTTGAAATATAGTTCAAATTCAATAAAAATCGACAAAAATACAGTTTCTAGCTAAAATTTGATGGTTTCGTTGCACTTTCCGAGCCCGTAGGGTATCTGAGTGGCTTAAAAGTACAAGAAAACACTTCAAAAGTGACGTTTCTGAAGAATTTTAACAGTTTTCTTGTATCTACGAACGCCAGAATGCATAAAATTGACCTAAACGTCTCCTTTTCCTATTCTGAGTCGATTCTGCATGTTTAAGTGTGTTTGGTGGCTCAGAACCATCAAAAAACGTTGAAATATAATTCAAATTCAATAAAAATCGACAAAAATACAGTTTCTAGCTAAAATTTGATGGTTTCGTTGCACTTTCCGAGCCCGTAGGGTATCTGAGTGGCTTAAAAGTACAAGAAAACACTTCAAAAGTGACGTTTCTGAAGAATTTTAACAGTTTTCTTGTATCTACGAACGCCAGAATGCATTAAATTGACCTAAACGTCTCCTTTTCCTATTCTGAGTCAATTCTGCATGCTTTAAGTGTGTTTGGTGGCTCAGAACCATCAAAAAACGTTGAAATATAGTTCAAATTCAATAAAAATCGACAAAAATACAGTTTCTAGCTAAAATTTGATGGTTTCGTTGCACTTTCCGAGCCCGTTGGGTATCTGAGTGGCTTAAAAGTACAAGAAAACACTTCAAAAGTGACGTTTCTGAAGAATTTTAACAGTTTTCTTGTATCTACGAACGCCAGAATGCATAAAATTGACCTAAACGTCTCCTTTTCCTATTCTGAGTCAATTCTGCATGCTTTAAGTGTGTTTGGTGGCTCAGAACCATCAAAAAACGTTGAAATATAGTTCAAATTCAATAAAAATCGACAAAAATACAGTTTCTAGCTAAAATTTGATGGTTTCGTTGCACTTTCCGAGCCCGTTGGGTATCTGAGTGACTTAAAAGTACAAGAAAACACTTCAAAAGTGACGTTTCTGAAGAATTTTAACAGTTTTCTTGTATCTACGAACGCCAGAATGCATAAAATTGACCTAAACGTCTCCTTTTCCTATTATGAGTCGATTCTGCATGCTTTAAGTGTGTTTGGTGGCTCAGAACCATCAAAAAACTTTGAAATATAGTTCAAATTCAATAAAAATCGACAAAAATACAGTTTCTAGCTAAAATTTGATGGTTTCGTTGCACTTTCCGAGCACGTAGGGTATCTGAGTGGCTTAAAAGTACAAGAAAACCCTTCAAAAGTGACGTTTCTGAAGAATTTTAACAGTTTTCTTGTATCTACGAACGCCAGAATGCATAAAATTGACCTAAACGTCTCCTTTTCCTATTCTGAGTCGATTCTGCATGCTTTAAGTGTGTTTGGTGGCTCAGAACCATCAAAAAACGTTGAAATATAGTTCAAATTCAATAAAAATCGACAAAAATACAGTTTCTAGCTAAAATTTGATGGTTTCGTTGTACTTTCCGAGCCCGTAGGGTATCTGAGTGGCTTAAAAGTACAAGAAAACACTTCAAAAGTGACGTTTCTGAAGAATTTTAACAGTTTTCTTGTATCTACGAACGCCAGAATGCATAAAATTGACCTAAACGTCTCCTTTTCCTATTCTGAGTCGATTCTGCATGCTTTAAGTGTGTTTGGTGGCTCAGAACCATCAAAAAACGTTGAAATATAGTTCAAATTCAATAAAAATAGACAAAAATACAGTTTCTAGCTAAAATTTGAGGGTTTCGTTACACTTTCCTAGGCCGTAGGGTATCTGAGTGGCTTAAAAGTACAAGAAAACACTTCAAAAGTGACGTTTCTGAAGAATTTTAACAGTTTTCTTGTGTCTACGAACGCCAGAATGCATAAAATTGACCTAAACGTCTCCTTTTCCTATTCTGAGTCGATTCTGCATGCTTTAAGTGTGTTTGGTGGCTCAGAACCATCAAAAAACGTTGAAATATAGTTCAAATTCAATAAAAATAGACAAAAATACAGCTTCTAGCTAAAATTTGAGGGTTTCGTTGCACTTTCCGAGCCCGTAGGGTATCTGAGTGGCTTAAAAGTACAAGAAAACACTTCAAAAGTGACGTTTCTGAAGAATTTTAACAGTTTTCTTGTGTCTACGAACGCCAGAATGCATAAAATTGACCTAAACGTCTCCTTTTCCTATTCTGAGTCGATTGTGCATGCTTTAAGTGTGTTTGGTGGCTCAGAACCATCAAAAAACGTTGAAATATAGTTCAAATTCAATAAAAATCGACAAAAATACAGTTTCTAGCTAAAATTTGATGGTTTCGTTGCACTTTCCGAGCCCGTTGGGTATCTGAGTGGCTTAAAAGTACAAGAAAACACTTCAAAAGTGACGTTTCTGAAGAATTTTAACAGTTTTCTTGTATCTACGAACGCCAGAATGCATAAAATTGACCTAAACGTCTCCTTTTCCTATTCTGAGTCGATTCTGCATGCTTTAAGTGTGTTTGGTGGCTCAGAACCATCAAAAAACGTTGAAATATAGTTCAAATTCAATAAAAATCGACAAAAATACAGTTTCTAGCTAAAATTTGATGGTTTCGTTGCACTTTCCGAGCACGTAGGGTATCTGAGTGGCTTAAAAGTACAAGAAAACACTTCAAAAGTGACGTTTCTGAAGAATTTTAACAGTTTTCTTGTATCTACGAACGCCAGAATGCATAAAATTGACCTAAACGTCTCCTTTTCCTATTCTGAGTCGATTCTGCATGCTTTAAGTGTGTTTGGTGGCTCAGAACCATCAAAAAACGTTGAAATATAGTTCAAATTCAATAAAAATCGACAAAAATACAGTTTCTAGCTAAAATTTGATGGTTTCGTTGTACTTTCCGAGCCCGTAGGGTATCTGAGTGGCTTAAAAGTACAAGAAAACACTTCAAAAGTGACGTTTCTGAAGAATTTTAACAGTTTTCTTGTATCTACGAACGCCAGAATGCATAAAATTGACCTAAACGTCTCCTTTTCCTATTCTGAGTCGATTCTGCATGCTTTAAGTGTGTTTGGTGGCTCAGAACCATCAAAAAACGTTGAAATATAGTTCAAATTCAATAAAAATAGACAAAAATACAGTTTCTAGCTAAAATTTGAGGGTTTCGTTACACTTTCCGAGGCCGTAGGGTATCTGAGTGGCTTAAAAGTACAAGAAAACACTTCAAAAGTGACGTTTCTGAAGAATTTTAACAGTTTTCTTGTGTCTACGAACGCCAGAATGCATAAAATTGACCTAAACGTCTCCTTTTCCTATTCTGAGTCGATTCTGCATGCTTTAAGTGTGTTTGGTGGCTCAGAACCATCAAAAAACGTTGAAATATAGTTCAAATTCAATAAAAATCGACAAAAATACAGTTTCTAGCTAAAATTTGATGGTTTCGTTGCACTTTCCGAGCCCGTAGGGTATCTGAGTGGCTTAAAAGTACAAGAAAACACTTCAAAAGTGACGTTTCTGAAGAATTTTAACAGTTTTCTTGTATCTACGAACGCCAGAATGCATAAAATTGACCTAAACGTCTCCTTTTCCTATTCTGAGTCGATTCTGCATGCTTTAAGTGTGTTTGGTGGCTCAGAACCATCAAAAAACATTGAAATATAGTTCAAATTCAATAAAAATCGACAAAAATACAGTTTCTAGCTAAAATTTGATGGTTTCGTTGCACTTTCCGAGCCCGTAGGATATCTGAGTGGCTTAAAAGTACAAGAAAACGCTTCAAAAGTGACGTTTCTGAAGAATTTTAACAGTTTTCTTGTATCTACGAACGCCAGAATGCATAAAATTGACCTAAACGTCTCCTTTTCCTATTCTGAGTCGATTCTGCATGCTTTAAGTGTGTTTGGTGGCTCAGAACCATCAAAAAACGTTGAAATATAGTTCAAATTCAATAAAAATCGACAAAAATACAGTTTCTAGCTAAAATTTGATGGTTTCGTTGCACTTTCCGAACCCGTTGGGTATCTGAGTGGCTTAAAAGTACAAGAAAACACTTCAAAAGTGACGTTTCTGAAGAATTTTAACAGTTTTCTTGTATCTACGAACGCCAGAATGCATAAAATTGACCTAAACGTCTCCTTTTCCTATTCTGAGTCGATTCTGCATGCTTTAAGTGTGTTTGGTGGCTCAGAACCATCAAAAAACGTTGAAATATAGTTCGAATTCAATAAAAATCGACAAAAATACAGTTTCTAGCTAAAATTTGATGGTTTCGTTGCACTTTCCCAGCCCGTAGGGTATCTGAGTGGCTTAAAAGTACAAGAAAACACTTCAAAAGTGACGTTTCTGAAGAATTTTAACAGTTTTCTTGTATCTACGAACGCCAGAATGCATAAAATTGACCTAAACGTCTCCTTTTCCTATTCTGAGTCTATTCTGCATGGTTTAAGTGTGTTTGGTGGCTCAGAACCATCAAAAAACGTTGAAATATAGTTCAAATTCAATAAAAATCGACAAAAATACAGTTTCTAGCTAAAATTTAATGGTTTCGTTGCACTTTCCGAGCCCGTAGGGTATCTGAGTGGCTTAAAAGTACAAGAAAACACTTCAAAAGTGACGTTTCTGAAGAATTTTAACAGTTTTCTTGTATCTACGAACGCCAGAATGCATAAAATTGACCTAAACGTCTCCTTTTCCTATTCTGAGTCGATTCTGCATGCTTTAAGTGTGTTTGGTGGCTCAGAACCATCAAAAAACGTTGAAATATAGTTCAAATTCAATAAAAATCGACAAAAATACAGTTTCTAGCTAAAATTTGATGGTTTCGTTGCACTTTCCGAGCCCGTAGGGTATCTGAGTGGCTTAAAAGTACAAGAAAACACTTCAAAAGTGACGTTTCTGAAGAATTTTAACAGTTTTCTTGTATCTACGTACGCCAGAATGCATAAAATTGACCTAAACGTCTCCTTTTCCTATTCTGAGTCGATTCTGCATGCTTTAAGTGTGTTTGGTGGCTCAGAACCATCAAAAAACGTTGAAATATAGTTCAAATTCAATAAAAATCGACAAAAATACAGTTTCTAGCTAAAATTTGATGGTTTCGTTGCACTTTCCGAGCCCGTTGGGTCTCTGAGTGGCTTAAAAGTACAAGAAAACACTTCAAAAGTGACGTTTCTGAAGAATTTTAACAGTTTTCTTGTATCTACGAACGCCAGAATGCATAAAATTGACCTAAACGTCTCCTTTTCCTATTCTGAGTCGATTCTGCATGCTTTAAGTGTGTTTGGTGGCTCAGAACCATCAAAAAACGTTGAAATATAGTTCAAATTCAATAAAAATCGACAAAAATACAGTTTCTAGCTAAAATTTGATGGTTTCGTTGCACTTTCCGAGCCCGTAGGGTATCTGAGTGGCTTAAAAGTACAAGAAAACACTTCAAAAGTGACGTTTCTGAAGAATTTTAACAGTTTTCTTGTATCTACGAACGCCAGAATGCATAAAATTGACCTAAACGTCTCCTTTTCCTATTCTGAGTCGATTCTGCATGCTTTAAGTGTGTTTGGTGGCTCAGAACCATCAAAAAACGTTGAAATATAGTTCAAATTCAATAAAAATCGACAAAAATACAGTTTCTAGCTAAAATTTGATGGTTTCGTTGCACTTTCCGAGCCCGTAGGGTATCTGAGTGGCTTAAAAGTACAAGAAAACACTTCAAAAGTGACGTTTCTGAAGAATTTTAACAGTTTTCTTGTATCTACGAACGCCAGAATGCATAAAATTGACCTAAACGTCTCCTTTTCCTATTCTGAGTCGATTCTGCATGCTTTAAGTGTGTTTGGTGGCTCAGAACCATCAAAAAACGTTGAAATATAGTTCAAATTCAATAAAAATCGACAAAAATACAGTTTCTAGCTAAAATTTGATGGTTTCGTTGCACTTTCCGAGCCCGTAGGGTATCTGAGTGGCTTAAAAGTACAAGAAAACACTTCAAAAGTGACGTTTCTGAAGAATTTTAACAGTTTTCTTGTATCTACGAACGCCAGAATGCATAAAATTGACATAAACGTCTCCTTTTCCTATTCTGAGTCGATTCTGCATGCTTTAAGTGTGTTTGGTGGCTCAGAACCATCAAAAAACGTTGAAATATAGTTCAAATTCAATAAAAATCGACAAAAATACAGTTTCTAGCTAAAATTTGATGGTTTCGTTGCACTTTCCGAGCCCGTAGGGTATCTGAGTGGCTTAAAAGTACAAGAAAACACTTCAAAAGTGACGTTTCTGAAGAATTTTAACAGTTTTCTTGTATCTACGAACGCCAGAATGCATAAAATTGACCTAAACGTCTCCTTTTCCTATTCTGAGTCTATTCTGCATGCTTTAAGTGTGTTTGGTGGCTCAGAACCATCAAAAAACGTTGAAATATAGTTCAAATTCAATAAAAATCGACAAAAATACAGTTTCTAGCTAAAATTTGATGGTTTCGTTGCACTTTCCGAGCCCGTAGGGTATCTGAGTGGCTTAAAAGTACAAGAAAACACTTCAAAAGTGACGTTTCTGAAGAATTTTAACAGTTTTCTTGTATCTACGAACGCCAGAATGCATAAAATTGACCTAAACGTCTCCTTTTCCTATTCTGTGTCGATTCTGCATGCTTTAAGTGTGTTTGGTGGCTCAGAACCATCAAAAAACGTTGAAATATAGTTCAAATTCAATAAAAATCGACAAAAATACAGTTTCTAGCTAAAATTTGATGGTTTCGTTGCACTTTCCGAGCCCGTTGGGTATCTGAGTGGCTTAAAAGTACAAGAAAACACTTCAAAAGTGACGTTTCTGAAGAATTTTAACAGTTTTCTTGTATCTACGAACGCCAGAATGCATAAAATTGACCTAAACGTCTCCTTTTCCTATTCTGAGTCGATTCTGCATGCTTTAAGTGTGTTTGGTGGCTCAGAACCATCAAAAAACGTTGAAATATAGTTCAAATTCAATAAAAATCGACAAAAATACAGTTTCTATCTAAAATTTGATGGTTTCGTTGCACTTTCCGAGCCCGTAGGGTATCTGAGTGGCTTAAAAGTACAAGAAAACACTTCAAAAGTGACGTTTCTGAAGAATTTTAACAGTTTTCTTGTATCTACGAACGCCAGAATGCATAAAATTGACCTAAACGTCTCCTTTTCCTATTCTGAGTCGATTCTGCATGCTTTAAGTGTGTTTGGTGGCTCAGAACCATCAAAAAACGTTGAAATATAGTTCGAATTCAATAAAAATCGACAAAAACACAGTTTCTAGCTAAAATTTGATGGTTTCGTTGCACTTTCCGAGTCCGTAGGGTATCTGAGTGGCTTAAAAGTACAAGAAAACACTTCAAAAGTGACGTTTCTGAAGAATTTTAACAGTTTTCTTGTATCTACGAACGCCAGAATGCATAAAATTGACCTAAACGTCTCCTTTTCCTATTCTGAGTCGATTCTGCATGCTTTAAGTGTGTTTGGTGGCTCAGAACCATCAAAAAACGTTGAAATATAGTTCAAATTCAATAAAAATCGACAAAAATACAGTTTCTAGCTAAAATTTGATGGTTTCGTTGCACTTTCCGAGCCCGTAGGGTATCTGAGTGGCTTAAAAGTACAAGAAAACACTTCAAAAGTGACGTTTCTGAAGAATTTTAACAGTTTTCTTGTATCTACGAACGCCAGAATGCATAAAATTGACCTAAACGTTTCCTTTTCCTATTCTGAGTCGATTCTGCATGCTTTAAGTGTGTTTGGTGGCTCAGAACCATCAAAAAACGTTGAAATATAGTTCAAATTCAATAAAAATCGACAAAAATACAGTTTCTAGCTAAAATTTGATGGTTTCGTTGCACTTTCCGAGCCCGTAGGGTATCTGAGTGGCTTAAAATTACAAGAAAACACTTCAAAAGTGACGTTTCTGAAGAATTTTAACAGTTTTCTTGTATCTACGAACGCCAGAATGCATAAAATTGACCTAAACTTCTCCTTTTCCTATTCTGAGTCGATTCTGCATGCTTTAAGTGTGTTTGGTGGCTCAGAACCATCAAAAAACGTTGAAATATAGTTCAAATTCAATAAAAATCGACAAAAATACAGTTTCTAGCTAAAATTTGATGGTTTCGGTGCACTTTCCGAGCCCGTAGGGTATCTGAGTGGCTTAAAAGTACAAGAAAACACTTCAAAAGTGACGTTTCTGAAGAATTTTAACAGTTTTCTTGTATCTACGAACGCCAGAATGCATAAAATTGACCTAAACGTCTCCTTTTTCTATTCTGAGTCGATTCTGCATGCTTTAAGTGTGTTTGGTGGCTCAGAACCATCAAAAAACGTTGAAATATAGTTCAAATTCAATAAAAATCGACAAAAATACAGTTTTTAGCTAAAATTTGATGGTTTCGTTGCACTTTCCGAGCCCGTAGGGTATCTGAGTGGCTTAAAAGTACAAGAAAACACTTCAAAAGTGACGTTTCTGAAGAATTTTAACAGTTTTCTTGTATCTACGAACGCCAGAATGCATAAAATTGACCTAAACGTCTCCTTTTCCTATTCTGAGTCGATTCTGCATGCTTTAAGTGTGTTTGGTGGCTCAGAACCATCAAAAAACGTTGAAATATAGTTCAAATTCAATAAAAATCGACAAAAATACAGTTTCTAGCTAAAATTTGATGGTTTCGTTGCACTTTCCGAGCCCGTAGGTTATCTGAGTGGCTTAAAAGTACAAGAAAACACTTCAAAAGTGACGTTTCTGAAGAATTTTAACAGTTTTCTTGTATCTACGAACGCCAGAATGCATAAAATTGACCTAAACGTCTCCTTTTCCTATTCTGAGTCGATTCTGCATGCTTTAAGTGTGTTTGGTGGCTCAGAACCATCAAAAAACGTTGAAATATAGTTCAAATTCAATAAAAATCGACAAAAATACAGTTTCTAGCTAAAATTTGATGGTTTCGTTGCACTTTCCGAGCACGTAGGGTATCTGAGTGGCTTAAAAGTACAAGAAAACACTTCAAAAGTGACGTTTCTGAAGAATTTTAACAGTTTTCTTGTATCTACGAACGCCAGAATGCATAAAATTGACCTAAACGTCTCCTTTTCCTATTCTGAGTCGATTCTGCATGCTTTAAGTGTGTTTGGTGGCTCAGAACCATCAAAAAACGTTGAAATATAGTTCAAATTCAATAAAAATCGACAAAAATACAGTTTCTAGCTAAAATTTGATGGTTTCGTTGCACTTTCCGAGCCCGTAGGGTATCTGAGTGGCTTAAAAGTACAAGAAAACACTTCAAAAGTGACGTTTCTGAAGAATTTTAACAGTTTTCTTGTATCTACGAACGCCAGAATGCATAAAATTGACCTAAACGTCTTCTTTTCCTATTCTGAATCGATTCTGCATGCTTTAAGTGTGTTTGGTGGCTCAGAACCATCAAAAAACGTTGAAATATAGTTCAAATTCAATAAAAATCGACAAAAATACAGTTTCTAGCTAAAATTTGATGGTTTCGTTGCACTTTCCGAGCCCGTAGGTTATCTGAGTGGCTTAAAAGTACAAGAAAACACTTCAAAAGTGACGTTTCTGAAGAATTTTAACAGTTTTCTTGTATCTACGAACGCCAGAATGCATAAAATTGACTTAAACGTCTCCTTTTCCTATTCTGAGTCGATTCTGCATGCTTTAAGTGTGTTTGGTGGCTCAGAACCATCAAAAAACGTTGAAATATAGTTCAAATTCAATAAAAATCGACAAAAATACAGTTTCTAGCTAAAATTTGATGGTTTCGTTGCACTTTCCGAGCCCGTAGGGTATCTGAGTAGCTTAAAAGTACAAGAAAACACTTCAAAAGTGACGTTTCTGAAGAATTTTAACAGTTTTCTTGTATCTACGAACGCCAGAATGCATAAAATTGACCTAAACGTCTCCTTTTCCTATTCTGAGTCGATTCTGCATGCTTTAAGTGTGTTTGGTGGCTCAGAACCATCAAAAAACGTTGAAATATAGTTCAAATTCAATAAAAATCGACAAAAATACAGTTTCTAGCTAAAATTTGATGGTTTCGTTGCACTTTCCGAGCCCGTAGGGTATCTGAGTGGCTTAAAAGTACAAGAAAACACTTCAAAAGTGACGTTTCTGAAGAATTTTAACAGTTTTCTTGTATCTACGAACGCCAGAATGCATAAAATTGACCTAAACGTGTCCTTTTCCTATTCTGAGTCGATTCTGCATGCTTTAAGTGTGTTTGGTGGCTCAGAACCATCAAAAAACGTTGAAATATAGTTCAAATTCAATAAAAATCGACAAAAATACAGTTTCTAGCTAAAATTTGATGGTTTCGTTGCACTTTCCGAGCACGTAGGGTATCTGAGTGGCTTAAAAGTACAAGAAAACACTTCAAAAGTGACGTTTCTGAAGAATTTTAACAGTTTTCTTGTATCTACGAACGCCAGAATGCATAAAATTGACCTAAACGTCTCCTTTTCCTATTCTGAGTCGATTCTGCATGCTTTAAGTGTGTTTGGTGGCTCAGAACCATCAAAAAACGTTGAAATATAGTTCAAATTCAATAAAAATCTACAAAAATACAGTTTCTAGCTAAAATTTAATGGTTTCGTTGCACTTTCCGAGCCCGTAGGGTATCTGAGTGGCTTAAAAGTACAAGAAAACACTTCAAAAGTGACGTTTCTGAAGAATTTTAACAGTTTTCTTGTATCTACGAACGCCAGAATGCATAAAATTGACCTAAACGTCTCCTTTTCCTATTCTGAGTCGATTCTGCATGCTTTAAGTGTGTTTGGTGGCTCAGAACCATCAAAAAACGTTGAAATATAGTTCAAATTCAATAAAATTCGACAAAAATACAGTTTCTAGCTAAAATTTGATGGTTTCGTTGCTCTTTCCGAGCCCGTAGGGTATCTGGGTGGCTTAAAAGTACAAGAAAACACTTCAAAAGTGACGTTTCTGAAGAATTTTAACAGTTTTCTTGTATCTACGAACGCCAGAATGCATAAAATTGACCTAAACGTCTCCTTTTCCTATTCTGAGTCGATTCTGCATGCTTTAAGTGTGTTTGGTGGCTCAGAACCATCAAAAAACGTTGAAATATAGTTCAAATTCAATAAAAATCAACAAAAATACAGTTTCTAGCTAAAATTTGATGGTTTCGTTGCACTTTCCGAGCCCGTTGGGTATCTGAGTGGCTTAAAAGTACAAGAAAACACTTCAAAAGTGACGTTTCTGAAGAATTTTAACAGTTTTCTTGTATCTACGAACGCCAGAATGCATAAAATTGACCTAAACGTCTCCTTTTCCTATTCTGAGTCGATTCTGCATGCTTTAAGTGTGTTTGGTGGCTCAGAACCATCAAAAAACGTTGAAATATAGTTCAAATTCAATAAAAATCGACAAAAATACAGTTTCTAGCTAAAATTTGATGGTTTCGTTGCACTTTCCGAGCCCGTAGGGTATCTGAGTGGCTTAAAAGTACAAGAAAACACTTCAAAAGTGACGTTTCTGAAGAATTTTAACAGTTTTCTTGTATCTACGAACGCCAGAATGCATAAAATTGACCTAAACGTCTCCTTTTCCTATTCTGAGTCGATTCTGCATGCTTTAAGTGTGTTTGGTGGCTCAGAACCATCAAAAAACGTTGAAATATAGTTCAAATTCAATAAAAATCGACAAAAATACAGTTTCTAGCTAAAATTTGATGGTTTCGTTACACTTTCCGAGCCCGTAGGGTATCTGAGTGGCTTAAAAGTACAAGAAAACACTTCAAAAGTGACGTTTCTGAAGAATTTTAACAGTTTTCTTGTATCTACGAACGCCAGAATGCATAAAATTGACCCAAACGTCTCCTTTTCCTATTCTGAGTCGATTCTGCATGCTTTAAGTGTGTTTGGTGGCTCAGAACCATCAAAAAACGTTGAAATATCGTTCAAATTCAATAAAAATCGACAAAAATACAGTTTCTAGCTAAAATTTGATGGTTTCGTTGCACTTTCCGAGCCCGTAGGGTATCTGAGTGGCTTAAAAGTACAAGAAAACACTTCAAAAGTGACGTTTCTGAAGAATTTTAACAGTTTTCTTGTATCTACGAACGCCAGAATGCATAAAATTGACCTAAACGTCTCCTTTTCCTATTCTGAGTCGATTCTGCATGCTTTAAGTGTGTTTGGTGGCTCAGAACCATCAAAAAACGTTGAAATATAGTTCAAATTCAATAAAAATCGACAAAAATACAGTTTCTAGCTAAAATTTGATGGTTTCGTTGCACTTTCCGAGCCCGTAGGTTATCTGAGTGGCTTAAAAGTACAAGAAAACACTTCAAAAGTGACGTTTCTGAAGAATTTTAACAGTTTTCTTGTATCTACGAACGCCAGAATGCATAAAATTGACCTAAACGTCTCCTTTTCCTATTCTGAGTCGATTCTGCATGCTTTAAGTGTGTTTGGTGGCTCAGAACCATCAAAAAACGTTGAAATATAGTTCAAATTCAATAAAAATCGACAAAAATACAGTTTCTAGCTAAAATTTGATGGTTTCGTTGCACTTTCCGAGCACGTAGGGTATCTGAGTGGCTTAAAAGTACAAGAAAACACTTCAAAAGTGACGTTTCTGAAGAATTTTAACAGTTTTCTTGTATCTACGAACGCCAGAATGCATAAAATTGACCTAAACGTCTCCTTTTCCTATTCTGAGTCGATTCTGCATGCTTTAAGTGTGTTTGGTGGCTCAGAACCATCAAAAAACGTTGAAATATAGTTCAAATTCAATAAAAATCGACAAAAATACAGTTTCTAGCTAAAATTTGATGGTTTCGTTGCACTTTCCGAGCCCGTAGGGTATCTGAGTGGCTTAAAAGTACAAGAAAACACTTCAAAAGTGACGTTTCTGAAGAATTTTAACAGTTTTCTTGTATCTACGAACGCCAGAATGCATAAAATTGACCTAAACGTCTTCTTTTCCTATTCTGAATCGATTCTGCATGCTTTAAGTGTGTTTGGTGGCTCAGAACCATCAAAAAACGTTGAAATATAGTTCAAATTCAATAAAAATCGACAAAAATACAGTTTCTAGCTAAAATTTGATGGTTTCGTTGCACTTTCCGAGCCCGTAGGTTATCTGAGTGGCTTAAAAGTACAAGAAAACACTTCAAAGGTGACGTTTCTGAAGAATTTTAACAGTTTTCTTGTATCTACGAACGCCAGAATGCATAAAATTGACTTAAACGTCTCCTTTTCCTATTCTGAGTCGATTCTGCATGCTTTAAGTGTGTTTGGTGGCTCAGAACCATCAAAAAACGTTGAAATATAGTTCAAATTCAATAAAAATCGACAAAAATACAGTTTCTAGCTAAAATTTGATGGTTTCGTTGCACTTTCCGAGCCCGTAGGGTATCTGAGTAGCTTAAAAGTACAAGAAAACACTTCAAAAGTGACGTTTCTGAAGAATTTTAACAGTTTTCTTGTATCTACGAACGCCAGAATGCATAAAATTGACCTAAACGTCTCCTTTTCCTATTCTGAGTCGATTCTGCATGCTTTAAGTGTGTTTGGTGGCTCAGAACCATCAAAAAACGTTGAAATATAGTTCAAATTCAATAAAAATCGACAAAAATACAGTTTCTAGCTAAAATTTGATGGTTTCGTTGCACTTTCCGAGCCCGTAGGGTATCTGAGTGGCTTAAAAGTACAAGAAAACACTTCAAAAGTGACGTTTCTGAAGAATTTTAACAGTTTTCTTGTATCTACGAACGCCAGAATGCATAAAATTGACCTAAACGTGTCCTTTTCCTATTCTGAGTCGATTCTGCATGCTTTAAGTGTGTTTGGTGGCTCAGAACCATCAAAAAACGTTGAAATATAGTTCAAATTCAATAAAAATCGACAAAAATACAGTTTCTAGCTAAAATTTAATGGTTTCGTTGCACTTTCCGAGCCCGTAGGGTATCTGAGTGGCTTAAAAGTACAAGAAAACACTTCAAAAGTGACGTTTCTGAAGAATTTTAACAGTTTTCTTGTATCTACGAACGCCAGAATGCATAAAATTGACCTAAACGTCTCCTTTTCGTATTCTGAGTCGATTCTGCATGCTTTAAGTGTGTTTGGTGGCTCAGAACCATCAAAAAACGTTGAAATATAGTTCAAATTCAATAAAATTCGACAAAAATACAGTTTCTAGCTAAAATTTGATGGTTTCGTTGCTCTTTCCGAGCCCGTAGGGTATCTGAGTGGCTTAAAAGTACAAGAAAACACTTCAAAAGTGACGTTTCTGAAGAATTTTAACAGTTTTCTTGTATCTACGAACGCCAGAATGCATAAAATTGACCTAAACGTCTCCTTTTCCTATTCTGAGTCGATTCTGCATGCTTTAAGTGTGTTTGGTGGCTCAGAACCATCAAAAAACGTTGAAATATAGTTCAAATTCAATAAAAATCGACAAAAATACAGTTTCTAGCTAAAATTTGATGGTTTCGTTGCACTTTCCGAGCCCGTTGGGTATCTGAGTGGCTTAAAAGTACAAGAAAACACTTCAAAAGTGACGTTTCTGAAGAATTTTAACAGTTTTCTTGTATCTACGAACGCCAGAATGCATAAAATTGACCTAAACGTCTCCTTTTCCTATTCTGAGTCGATTCTGCATGCTTTAAGTGTGTTTGGTGGCTCAGAACCATCAAAAAACGTTGAAATATAGTTCAAATTCAATAAAAATCGACAAAAATACAGTTTCTAGCTAAAATTTGATGGTTTCGTTGCACTTTCCGAGCCCGTAGGGTATCTGAGTGGCTTAAAAGTACAAGAAAACACTTCAAAAGTGACGTTTCTGAAGAATTTTAACAGTTTTCTTGTATCTACGAACGCCAGAATGCATAAAATTGACCTAAACGTCTCCTTTTCCTATTCTGAGTCGATTCTGCATGCTTTAAGTGTGTTTGGTGGCTCAGAACCATCAAAAAACGTTGAAATATAGTTCAAATTCAATAAAAATCGACAAAAATACAGTTTCTAGCTAAAATTTGATGGTTTCGTTACACTTTCCGAGCCCGTAGGGTATCTGAGTGGCTTAAAAGTACAAGAAAACACTTCAAAAGTGACGTTTCTGAAGAATTTTAACAGTTTTCTTGTATCTACGAACGCCAGAATGCATAAAATTGACCCAAACGTCTCCTTTTCCTATTCTGAGTCGATTCTGCATGCTTTAAGTGTGTTTGGTGGCTCAGAACCATCAAAAAACGTTGAAATATCGTTCAAATTCAATAAAAATCGACAAAAATACAGTTTCTAGCTAAAATTTGATGGTTTCGTTGCACTTTCCGAGCCCGTAGGGTATCTGAGTGGCTTAAAAGTACAAGAAAACACTTCAAAAGTGACGTTTCTGAAGAATTTTAACAGTTTTCTTGTATCTACGAACGCCAGAATGCATAAAATTGACCTAAACGTCTCCTTTTCCTATTCTGAGTCGATTCTGCTTGCTTTAAGTGTGTTTGGTGGCTCAGAACCATCAAAAAACGTTGAAATATAGTTCAAATTCAATAAAAATCGACAAAAATACAGTTTCTAGCTAAAATTTGATGGTTTCGTTGCACTTTCCGAGCCCGTAGGGTATCTGAGTGGCTTAAAAGTACAAGAAAACACTTCAAAAGTGACGTTTCTGAAGAATTTTAACAGTTTTCTTGTATCTACGAACGCCAGAATGCATAAAATTGACCTAAACGTCTCCTTTTCCTATTCTGAGTCGATTCTGCATGCTTTAAGTGTGTTTGGTGGCTCAGAACCATCAAAAAACGTTGAAATATAGTTCAAATTCAATAAAAATCGACAAAAATACAGTTTCTAGCTAAAATTTGATGGTTTCGTTGCACTTTCCGAGCCCGTAGGGTATCTGAGTGGCTTAAAAGTACAAGAAAACACTTCAAAAGTGACGTTTCTGAAGAATTTTAACAGTTTTCTTGTATCTACGAATGCCAGAATGCATAAAATTGACCTAAACGTCTCCTTTTCCTATTCTGAGTCGATTCTGCATGCTTTAAGTGTGTTTGGTGGCTCAGAACCATCAAAAAACGTTGAAATATAGTTCAAATTCAATAAAAATCGACAAAAATACAGTTTCTAGCTAAAATTTGATGGTTTCGTTGCACTTTCCGAGCCCGTTGGGTATCTGAGTGGCTTAAAAGTACAAGAAAACACTTCAAAAGTGACGTTTCTGAAGAATTTTAACAGTTTTCTTGTATCTACGAACGCCAGAATGCATAAAATTGACCTAAACGTCTCCTTTTCCTATTCTGAGTCGATTCTGCATGCTTTAAGTGTGTTTGGTGGCTCAGAACCATCAAAAAACGTTGAAATATAGTTCAAATTCAATAAAAATCGACAAAAATACAGTTTCTAGCTAAAATTTGATGGTTTCGTTGCACTTTCCGAGCCCGTAGGGTATCTGAGTGGCTTAAAAGTACAAGAAAACACTTCAAAAGTGACGTTTCTGAAGAATTTTAACAGTTTTCTTGTATCTACGAACGCCAGAATGCATAAAATTGACCTAAACGTCTCCTTTTCCTATTCTGAGTCGATTCTGCATGCTTTAAGTGTGTTTGGTGGCTCAGAACCATCAAAAAACGTTGAAATATAGTTCAAATTCAATAAAAATCGACAAAAATACAGTTTCTAGCTAAAATTTGATGGTTTCGTTGCACTTTCCGAGCCCGTAGGGTATCTGAGTGGCTTAAAATTACAAGAAAACACTTCAAAAGTGACGTTTCTGAAGAATTTTAACAGTTTTCTTGTATCTACGAACGCCAGAATGCATAAAATTGACCTAAACGTCTCCTTTTCCTATTCTGAGTCGATTCTGCATGCTTTAAGTGTGTTTGGTGGCTCAGAACCATCAAAAAACGTTGAAATATAGTTCAAATTCAATAAAAATCGACAAAAATACAGTTTCTAGCTAAAATTTGATGGTTTCGTTGCACTTTCCGAGCCCGTAGGGTATCTGAGTGGCTTAAAAGTACAAGAAAACACTTCAAAAGTGACGTTTCTGAAGAATTTTAACAGTTTTCTTGTATCTACGAACGCCAGAATGCATAAAATTGACCTAAACGTCTCCTTTTCCTATTCTGAGTCGATTCTGCATGCTTTAAGTGTGTTTGGTGGCTCAGAACCATCAAAAAACGTTGAAATATAGTTCAAATTCAATAAAAATCGACAAAAATACAGTTTCTAGCTAAAATTTGATGGTTTCGTTACACTTTCCGAGCCCGTAGGGTATCTGAGTGGCTTAAAAGTACAAGAAAACACTTCAAAAGTGACGTTTCTGAAGAATTTTAACAGTTTTCTTGTATCTACGAACGCCAGAATGCATAAAATTGACCCAAACGTCTCCTTTTCCTATTCTGAGTCGATTCTGCATGCTTTAAGTGTGTTTGGTGGCTCAGAACCATCAAAAAACGTTGAAATATCGTTCAAATTCAATAAAAATCGACAAAAATACAGTTTCTAGCTAAAATTTGATGGTTTCGTTGCACTTTCCGAGCCCGTAGGGTATCTGAGTGGCTTAAAAGTACAAGAAAACACTTCAAAAGTGACGTTTCTGAAGAATTTTAACAGTTTTCTTGTATCTACGAACGCCAGAATGCATAAAATTGACCTAAACGTCTCCTTTTCCTATTCTGAGTCGATTCTGCTTGCTTTAAGTGTGTTTGGTGGCTCAGAACCATCAAAAAACGTTGAAATATAGTTCAAATTCAATAAAAATCGACAAAAATACAGTTTCTAGCTAAAATTTGATGGTTTCGTTGCACTTTCCGAGCCCGTAGGGTATCTGAGTGGCTTAAAAGTACAAGAAAACACTTCAAAAGTGACGTTTCTGAAGAATTTTAACAGTTTTCTTGTATCTACGAACGCCAGAATGCATAAAATTGACCTAAACGTCTCCTTTTCCTATTCTGAGTCGATTCTGCATGCTTTAAGTGTGTTTGGTGGCTCAGAACCATCAAAAAACGTTGAAATATAGTTCAAATTCAATAAAAATCGACAAAAATACAGTTTCTAGCTAAAATTTGATGGTTTCGTTGCACTTTCCGAGCCCGTAGGGTATCTGAGTGGCTTAAAAGTACAAGAAAACACTTCAAAAGTGACGTTTCTGAAGAATTTTAACAGTTTTCTTGTATCTACGAATGCCAGAATGCATAAAATTGACCTAAACGTCTCCTTTTCCTATTCTGAGTCGATTCTGCATGCTTTAAGTGTGTTTGGTGGCTCAGAACCATCAAAAAACGTTGAAATATAGTTCAAATTCAATAAAAATCGACAAAAATACAGTTTCTAGCTAAAATTTGATGGTTTCGTTGCACTTTCCGAGCCCGTAGGGTATCTGAGTGGCTTAAAAGTACAAGAAAACACTTCAAAAGTGACGTTTCTGAAGAATTTTAACAGTTTTCTTGTATCTACGAACGCCAGAATGCATAAAATTGACCTAAACGTCTCCTTTTCCTATTCTGAGTCGATTCTGCATGCTTTAAGTGTGTTTGGTGGCTCAGAACCATCAAAAAACGTTGAAATATAGTTCAAATTCAATAAAAATCGACAAAAATACAGTTTCTAGCTAAAATTTGATGGTTTCGTTGCACTTTCCGAGCCCGTAGGGTATCTGAGTGGCTTAAAAGTACAAGAAAACACTTCAAAAGTGACGTTTCTGAAGAATTTTAACAGTTTTCTTGTATCTACGAACGCCAGAATGCATAAAATTGACCTAAACGTCTCCTTTTCCTATTCTGAGTCGATTCTGCATGCTTTAAGTGTGTTTGGTGGCTCAGAACCATCAAAAAACGTTGAAATATAGTTCAAATTCAATAAAAATCGACAAAAATACAGTTTCTAGCTAAAATTTGATGGTTTCGTTGCACTTTCCGAGCCCGTAGGGTATCTGAGTGGCTTAAAAGTACAAGAAAACACTTCAAAAGTGACGTTTCTGAAGAATTTTAACAGTTTTCTTGTATCTACGAACGCCAGAATGCATAAAATTGACCTAAACGTCTCCTTTTCCTATTCTGAGTCGATTCTGCATGCTTTAAGTGTGTTTGGTGGCTCAGAACCATCAAAAAACGTTGAAATATAGTTCAAATTCAATAAAAATCGACAAAAATACAGTTTCTAGCTAAAATTTGATGGTTTCGTTGCACTTTCCGAGCCCGTAGGGTATCTGAGTGGCTTAAAAGTACAAGAAAACACTTCCAAAAGTGACGTTTCTGAAGAATTTTAACAGTTTTCTTGTATCTACGAACGCCAGAATGCATAAAATTGACCTAAACGTCTCCTTTTCCTATTCTGAGTCGATTCTGCATGCTTTAAGTGTGTTTGGTGGCTCAGAACCATCAAAAAACGTTGAAATATAGTTCAAATTCAATAAAAATCGACAAAAATACAGTTTCTAGCTAAAATTTGATGGTTTCGTTGCACTTTCCGAGCCCGTAGGGTATCTGAGTGGCTTAAAAGTACAAGAAAACACTTCAAAAGTGACGTTTCTGAAGAATTTTAACAGTTTTCTTGTATCTACGAACGCCAGAATGCATAAAATTGACCTAAACGTCTCCTTTTCCTATTCTGAGTCGATTCTGCATGCTTTAAGTGTGTTTGGTGGCTCAGAACCATCAAAAAACGTTGAAATATAGTTCAAATTCAATAAAAATCGACAAAAATACAGTTTCTAGCTAAAATTTGATGGTTTCGTTGCACTTTCCGAGCCCGTAGGGTATCTGAGTGGCTTAAAAGTACAAGAAAACACTTCAAAAGTGACGTTTCTGAAGAATTTTAACAGTTTTCTTGTATCTACGAACGCCAGAATGCATAAAATTGACCTAAACGTCTCCTTTTCCTATTCTGAGTCGATTCTGCATGCTTTAAGTGTGTTTGGTGGCTCAGAACCATCAAAAAACGTTGAAATATAGTTCAAATTCAATAAAAATCGACAAAAATACAGTTTCTAGCTAAAATTTGATGGTTTCGTTGCACTTTCCGAGCCCGTAGGGTATCTGAGTGGCTTAAAAGTACAAGAAAACACTTCAAAAGTGACGTTTCTGAAGAATTTTAACAGTTTTCTTGTATCTACGAACGCCAGAATGCATAAAATTGACCTAAACGTCTCCTTTTCCTATTCTGAGTCGATTCTGCATGCTTTAAGTGTGTTTGGTGGCTCAGAACCATCAAAAAACGTTGAAATATAGTTCAAATTCAATAAAAATCGACAAAAATACAGTTTCTAGCTAAAATTTGATGGTTTCGTTGCACTTTCCGAGCCCGTAGGGTATCTGAGTGGCTTAAAAGTACAAGAAAACACTTCAAAAGTGACGTTTCTGAAGAATTTTAACAGTTTTCTTGTATCTACGAACGCCAGAATGCATAAAATTGACCTAAACGTCTCCTTTTCCTATTCTGAGTCGATTCTGCATGCTTTAAGTGTGTTTGGTGGCTCAGAACCATCAAAAAACGTTGAAATATAGTTCAAATTCAATAAAAATCGACAAAAATACAGTTTCTAGCTAAAATTTGATGGTTTCGTTGCACTTTCCGAGCCCGTAGGGTATCTGAGTGGCTTAAAAGTACAAGAAAACACTTCAAAAGTGACGTTTCTGAAGAATTTTAACAGTTTTCTTGTATCTACGAACGCCAGAATGCATAAAATTGACCTAAACGTCTCCTTTTCCTATTCTGAGTCGATTCTGCATGCTTTAAGTGTGTTTGGTGGCTCAGAACCATAAAAAAACGTTGAAATATAGTTCAAATTCAATAAAAATCGACAAAAATACAGTTTCTAGCTAAAATTTGATGGTTTCGTTGCACTTTCCGAGCCCGTAGGGTATCTGAGTGGCTTAAAAGTACAAGAAAACACTTCAAAAGTGACGTTTCTGAAGAATTTTAACAGTTTTCTTGTATCTACGAACGCCAGAATGCATAAAATTGACCTAAACGTCTCCTTTTCCTATTCTGAGTCGATTCTGCATGCTTTAAGTGTGTTTGGTGGCTCAGAACCATCAAAAAACGTTGAAATATAGTTCAAATTCAATAAAAATCGACAAAAATACAGTTTCTAGCTAAAATTTGATGGTTTCGTTGCACTTTCCGAGCCCGTAGGGTATCTGAGTGGCTTGAAAGTACAAGAAAACACTTCAAAAGTGACGTTTCTGAAGAATTTTAACAGTTTTCTTGTATCTACGAACGCCAGAATGCATAAAATTGACCTAAACGTCTCCTTTTCCTATTCTGAGTCGATTCTGCATGCTTTAAGTGTGTTTGGTGGCTCAGAACCATCAAAAAACGTTGAAATATAGTTCAAATTCAATAAAAATCGACAAAAATACAGTTTCTAGCTAAAATTTGATGGTTTCGTTGCACTTTCCGAGCCCGTAGGGTATCTGAGTGGCTTAAAGTACAAGAAAACACTTCAAAAGTGACGTTTCTGAAGAATTTTAACAGTTTTCTTGTATCTACGAACGCCAGAATGCATAAAATTGACCTAAACGTCTCCTTTTCCTATTCTGAGTCGATTCTGCATGCTTTAAGTGTGTTTGGTGGCTCAGAACCATCAAAAAACGTTGAAATATAGTTCAAATTCAATAAAAATCGACAAAAATACAGTTTCTAGCTAAAATTTGATGGTTTCGTTGCACTTTCCGAGCCCGTAGGGTATCTGAGTGGCTTTAAAGTACAAGAAAACACTTCAAAAGTGACGTTTCTGAAGAATTTTAACAGTTTTCTTGTATCTACGAACGCCAGAATGCATAAAATTGACCTAAACGTCTCCTTTTCCTATTCTGAGTCGATTCTGCATGCTTTAAGTGTGTTTGGTGGCTCAGAACCATCAAAAAACGTTGAAATATAGTTCAAATTCAATAAAAATCGACAAAAATACAGTTTCTAGCTAAAATTTGATGGTTTCGTTGCACTTTCCGAGCCCGTAGGGTATCTGAGTGGCTTAAAAGTACAAGAAAACACTTCAAAAGTGACGTTTCTGAAGAATTTTAACAGTTTTCTTGTATCTACGATCGCCAGAATGCATAAAATTGACCTAAACGTCTCCTTTTCCTATTCTGAGTCGATTCTGCATGCTTTAAGTGTGTTTGGTGGCTCAGAACCATCAAAAAACGTTGAAATATAGTTCAAATTCAATTAAAATCGACAAAAATACAGTTTCTAGCTAAAATTTGATGGTTTCGTTGCACTTTCCGAGCCCGTAGGGTATCTGAGTGGCTTAAAAGTACAAGAAAACACTTCAAAAGTGACGTTTCTGAAGGAATTTTAACAGTTTTCTTGTATCTACGAACGCCAGAATGCATAAAATTGACCTAAACGTCTCCTTTTCCTATTCTGAGTCGATTCTGCATGCTTTAAGTGTGTTTGGTGGCTCAGAACCATCAAAAAACGTTGAAATATAGTTCAAATTCAATAAAAATCGACAAAAATACAGTTTCTAGCTAAAATTTGATGGTTTCGTTGCACTTTCCGAGCCCGTAGGGTATCTGAGTGGCTTAAAAGTACAAGAAAACACTTCAAAAGTGACGTTTCTGAAGAATTTTAACAGTTTTCTTGTATCTACGAACGCCAGAATGCATAAAATTGACCTAAACGTCTCCTTTTCCTATTCTGAGTCGATTCTGCATGCTTTAAGTGTGTTTGGTGGCTCAGAACCATCAAAAAACGTTGAAATATAGTTCAAATTCAATAAAAATCGACAAAAATACAGTTTCTAGCTAAAATTTGATGGTTTCGTTGCACTTTCCGAGCCCGTAGGGTATCTGAGTGGCTTAAAAGTACAAGAAAACACTTCAAAAGTGACGTTTCTGAAGAATTTTAACAGTTTTCTTATATCTACGAACGCCAGAATGCATAAAATTGACCTAAACGTCTCCTTTTCCCATTCTGAGTCGATTCTGCATGCTTTAAGTGTGTTTGGTGGCTCAGAACCATCAAAAAACGTTGAAATATAGTTCAAATTCAATAAAAATCGACAAAAATACAGTTTCTAGCTAAAATTTGATGGTTTCGTTGCACTTTCCGAGCCCGTAGGGTATCTGAGTGGCTTAAAAGTACAAGAAAACACTTCAAAAGTGACGTTTCTGAAGAATTTTAACAGTTTTCTTGTATCTACGAACGCCAGAATGCATAAAATTGACCTAAACGTCTCCTTTTCCTATTCTGA
>NW_026973219.1:0-46161 GCF_036711695.1 Zophobas morio | reverse complement strand
AATCGACTCAGAATAGGAAAAGGAGACGTTTAGGTCAATTTTATGCATTCTGGCGTTCGTAGATACAAGAAAACTGTTAAAATTCTTCAGAAACGTCACTTTTGAAGTGTTTTCTTGTACTTTTAAGCCAATCAGATACCCTACGGGCTCGGAAAGTGCAACGAAACCATCAAATTTTAGCTAGAAACTGTATTTTTGTCGATTTTTATTGAATTTGAACTATATTTCAACGTTTTTTGATGGTTCTGAGCCACCAAACACACTTAAAGCATGCAGAATCGACTCAGAATTGGAAAAGGAGACGTTTAGGTCAATTTTATGCATTCTGGCGTTCGTAGATACAAGAAAACTGTTAAAATTCTTCAGAAACGTCACTTTTGAAGTGTTTTCTTGTACTTTTAAGCCAATCAGATACCCTACGGGCTCGGAAAGTGCAACGAAACCATCAAATTTTAGCTAGAAACTGTATTTTTGTCGATTTTTATTGAATTTGAACTATATTTCAACGTTTTTTGATGGTTCTGAGCCACCAAACACACTTAAAGCATGCAGAATCGACTCAGAATAGGAAAAGGAGACGTTTAGGTCAATTTTATGCATTCTGGCATTCGTAGATACAAGAAAACTGTTAAAATTCTTCAGAAACGTCACTTTTGAAGTGTTTTCTTGTACTTTTAAGCCAATCAGATACCCTACGGGCTCGGAAAGTGCAACGAAACCATCAAATTTTAGCTAGAAACTGTATTTTTGTCGATTTTTATTGAATTTGAACTATATTTCAACGTTTTTTGATGGTTCTGAGCCACCAAACACACTTAAAGCATGCAGAATCGACTCAGAATAGGAAAAGGAGACGTTTAGGTCAATTTTATGCATTCTGGCGTTCGTCGATACAAGAAAACTGTTAAAATTCTTCAGAAACGTCACTTCTGAAGTGTTTTCTTGTACTTTTAAGCCAATCAGATACCCTACGGGCTCGGAAAGTGCAAACTGTATTTTTGTCGATTTTTATTGAATTTGAACTATATTTCAACGTTTTTTGATGGTTCTGAGCCACCAAACACACTTAAAGCATGCAGAATCGACTCAGAATAGGAAAAGGAGACGTTTAGGTCAATTTTATGCATTCTGGCGTTCGTAGATACAAGAAAACTGTTAAAATTCTTCAGAAACGTCACTTTTGAAGTGTTTTCTTGTACTTTTAAGCCAATCAGTTACCCTACGGGCTCGGAAAGTGCAACGAAACCATCAAATTTTAGCTAGAAACTGTATTTTTGTCGATTTGTATTGAATTTGAACTATATTTCAACGTTTTTTGATGGTTCTGAGCCACCAAACACACTTAAAGCATGCAGAATCGACTCAGAATAGGAAAAGGAGACGTTTAGGTCAATTTTATGCATTCTGGCGTTCGTAGATACAAGAAAACTGTTAAAATTCTTCAGAAACGTCACGTTTGAAGTGTTTTCTTGTACTTTTAAGCCAATCAGATACCCTACGGGCTCGGAAAGTGCAACGAAACCATCAAATTTTAGCTAGAAACTGTATTTTTGTCGATTTTTATTGAATTTGAACTATATTTCAACGTTTTTTGATGGTTCTGAGCCACCAAACACACTTAAAGCATGCAGAATCGACTCCGAATAGGAAAAGGAGACGTTTAGGTCAATTTTATGCATTCTGGCGTTTGTAGATACAAGAAAACTGTTAAAATTCTTCAGAAACGTCACTTTTGAAGTGTTTTCTTGTACTTTTAAGCCAAACAGATACCCTACGGGCTCGGAAAGTGCAACGAAACCATCAAATTTTAGCTAGAAACTGTATTTTTGTCGATTTTTATTGAATTTGAACTATATTTCAACGTTTTTTGATGGTTCTGAGCCACCAAACACACTTAAAGCATGCAGAATCGACTCAGAATAGGAAAAGGAGACGTTTAGGTCAATTTTATGCATTCTGGCGTTCGTAGATACAAGAAAACTGTTAAAATTCTTCAGAAACGTCACTTTTGAAGTGTTTTCTTGTACTTTTAAGCCAATCAGATACCCTACGGGCTCGGAAAGTGCAACGAAACCATCAAATTTTAGCTAGAAACTGTATTTTTGTCGATTTTTATTGAATTTGAACTATATTTCAACGTTTTTTGATGGTTCTGAGCCACCAAACACACTTAAAGCATGCAGAATCGACTCAGAATAGGAAAAGGAGACGTTTAGATCAATTTTATGCATTCTGGCGTTCGTAGATACAAGAAAACTGTTAAAATTCTTCAGAAACGTCACTTTTGAAGTGTTTTCTTGTACTTTTAAGCCAATCAGATACCCAATGGGCTCGGAAAGTGCAACGAAACCATCAAATTTTAGCTAGAAACTGTATTTTTGTCGATTTTTATTGAATTTGAACTATATTTCAACGTTTTTTGATGGTTCTGAGCCACCAAACACACTTAAAGCATGCAGAATCGACTCAGAATAGGAAAAGGAGACGTTTAGGTCAATTTTATGCATTCTGGCGTTCGTAGATACAAGAAAACTGTTAAAATTCTTCAGAAACGTCACTTTTGAAGTGTTTTCTTGTACTTTTAAGCCAATCAGATACCCTACGGGCTCGGAAAGTGCAACGAAACCATCAAATTTTAGCTAGAAACTGTATTTTTGTCGATTTTTATTGAATTTGAACTATATTTCAACGTTTTTTGATGGTTCTGAGCCACCAAACACACTTAAAGCATGCAGAATCGATTCAGAATAGGAAAAGGAGACGTTTAGGTCAATTTCATGCATTCTGGCATTCGTAGATACAAGAAAACTGTTAAAATTCTTCAGAAACGTCACTTTTGAAGTGTTTTCTTGTACTTTTAAGCCAATCAGATACCCTACGGGCTCGGAAAGTGCAACGAAACCATCAAATTTTAGCTAGAAACTGTATTTTTGTCGATTTTTATTGAATTTGAACTATATTTCAACGTTTTTTGATGGTTCTGAGCCACCAAACACACTTAAAGCATGCAGAATCGACTCAGAATAGGAAAAGGAGACGTTTAGGTCAATTTTATGCATTCTGGCGTTCGTAGATACAAGAAAACTGTTAAAATTCTTCAGAAACGTCACTTCTGAAGTGTTTTCTTGTACTTTTAAGCCAATCAGATACCCTACGGGCTCGGAAAGTGCAAACTGTATTTTTGTCGATTTTTATTGAATTTGAACTATATTTCAACGTTTTTTGATGGTTCTGAGCCACCAAACACACTTAAAGCATGCAGAATCGACTCAGAATAGGAAAAGGAGACGTTTAGATCAATTTTATGCATTCTGGCGTTCGTAGATACAAGAAAACTGTTAAAATTCTTCAGAAACGTCACTTTTGAAGTGTTTTCTTGTACTTTTTAGCCAATCAGATACCCTACGGGCTCGGAAAGTGCAACGAAACCATCAAATTTTAGCTAGAAACTGTATTTTTGTCGATTTTTATTGAATTTGAACTATATTTCAACGTTTTTTGATGGTTCTGAGCCACCAAACACACTTAAAGCATGCAGAATCGACTCAGAATAGGAAAAGGAGACGTTTAGGTCAATTTTATGCATTCTGGCGTTCGTAGATACAAGAAAACTGTTAAAATTCTTCAGAAACGTCACTTTTGAAGTGTTTTCTTGTACTTTTAAGCCAATCAGATACCCTACGGGCTCGGAAAGTGCAACGAAACCATCAAATTTTAGCTAGAAACTGTATTTTTGTCGATTTTTATTGAATTTGAACTATATTTCAACGTTTTTTGATGGTTCTGAGCCACCAAACACACTTAAAGCATGCAGAATCGACTCAGAATTGGAAAAGGAGACGTTTAGGTCAATTTTATGCATTCTGGCGTTCGTAGATACAAGAAAACTGTTAAAATTCTTCAGAAACGTCACTTTTGAAGTGTTTTCTTGTACTTTTAAGCCAATCAGATACCCTACGGGCTCGGAAAGTGCAACGAAACCATCAAATTTTAGCTAGAAACTGTATTTTTGTCGATTTTTATTGAATTTGAACTATATTTCAACGTTTTTTGATGGTTCTGAGCCACCAAACACACTTAAAGCATGCAGAATCGACTCAGAATAGGAAAAGGAGACGTTTAGGTCAATTTTATGCATTCTGGCATTCGTAGATACAAGAAAACTGTTAAAATTCTTCAGAAACGTCACTTTTGAAGTGTTTTCTTGTACTTTTAAGCCAATCAGATACCCTACGGGCTCGGAAAGTGCAACGAAACCATCAAATTTTAGCTAGAAACTGTATTTTTGTCGATTTTTATTGAATTTGAACTATATTTCAACGTTTTTTGATGGTTCTGAGCCACCAAACACACTTAAAGCATGCAGAATCGACTCAGAATAGGAAAAGGAGACGTTTAGGTCAATTTTATGCATTCTGGCGTTCGTCGATACAAGAAAACTGTTAAAATTCTTCAGAAACGTCACTTCTGAAGTGTTTTCTTGTACTTTTAAGCCAATCAGATACCCTACGGGCTCGGAAAGTGCAAACTGTATTTTTGTCGATTTTTATTGAATTTGAACTATATTTCAACGTTTTTTGATGGTTCTGAGCCACCAAACACACTTAAAGCATGCAGAATCGACTCAGAATAGGAAAAGGAGACGTTTAGGTCAATTTTATGCATTCTGGCGTTCGTAGATACAAGAAAACTGTTAAAATTCTTCAGAAACGTCACTTTTGAAGTGTTTTCTTGTACTTTTAAGCCAATCAGTTACCCTACGGGCTCGGAAAGTGCAACGAAACCATCAAATTTTAGCTAGAAACTGTATTTTTGTCGATTTGTATTGAATTTGAACTATATTTCAACGTTTTTTGATGGTTCTGAGCCACCAAACACACTTAAAGCATGCAGAATCGACTCAGAATAGGAAAAGGAGACGTTTAGGTCAATTTTATGCATTCTGGCGTTCGTAGATACAAGAAAACTGTTAAAATTCTTCAGAAACGTCACGTTTGAAGTGTTTTCTTGTACTTTTAAGCCAATCAGATACCCTACGGGCTTGGAAAGTGCAACGAAACCATCAAATTTTAGCTAGAAACTGTATTTTTGTCGATTTTTATTGAATTTGAACTATATTTCAACGTTTTTTGATGGTTCTGAGCCACCAAACACACTTAAAGCATGCAGAATCGACTCAGAATAGGAAAAGGAGACGTTTAGGTCAATTTTATGCATTCTGGCGTTTGTAGATACAAGAAAACTGTTAAAATTCTTCAGAAACGTCACTTTTGAAGTGTTTTCTTGTACTTTTAAGCCAATCAGATACCCTACGGGCTCGGAAAGTGCAACGAAACCATCAAATTTTAGCTAGAAACTGTATTTTTGTCGATTTTTATTGAATTTGAACTATATTTCAACGTTTTTTGATGGTTCTGAGCCACCAAACACACTTAAAGCATGCAGCATCGACTCAGAATAGGAAAAGGAGACGTTTAGGTCAATTTTATGCATTCTGGCGTTCGTAGATACAAGAAAACTGTTAAAATTCTTCAGAAACGTCACTTTGGAAGTGTTTTCTTGTACTTTTAAGCCAATCAGATACCCTACGGGCTCGGAAAGTGCAACGAAACCATCAAATTTTAGCTAGAAACTGTATTTTTGTCGATTTTTATTGAATTTGAACTATATTTCAACGTTTTTTGATGGTTCTGAGCCACCAAACACACTTAAAGCATGCAGAATCGACTCAGAATAGGAAAAGGAGACGTTTAGGTCAATTTTATGCATTCTGGCGTTCGTAGATACAAGAAAACTGTTAAAATTCTTCAGAAACGTCACTTTTGAAGTGTTTTCTTGTACTTTTAAGCCAATCAGATACCCTACGGGCTCGGAAAGTGCAACGAAACCATCAAATTTTAGCTAGAAACTGTATTTTTGTCGATTTTTATTGAATTTGAACTATATTTCAACGTTTTTTGATGGTTCTGAGCCACCAAACACACTTAAAGCATGCAGAATCGACTCAGAATAGGAAAAGGAGACGTTTAGGTCAATTTTATGCATTCTGGCGTTCGTAGATACAAGAAAACTGTTAAAATTCTTCAGAAACGTCACTTTTGAAGTGTTTTCTTGTACTTTTAAGCCAATCAGATACCCTACGGGCTCGGAAAGTGCAACGAAACCATCAAATTTTAGCTAGAAACTGTATTTTTGTCGATTTTTATTGAATTTGAACTATATTTCAACGTTTTTTGATGGTTCTGAGCCACCAAACACACTTGAAAGCATGCAGAATCGACTCAGAATAGGAAAAGGAGACGTTTAGGTCAATTTTATGCATTCTGGCGTTCGTAGATACAAGAAAACTGTTAAAATTCTTCAGAAACGTCACTTTTGAAGTGTTTTCTTGTACTTTTAAGCCAATCAGATACCCTACGGGCTCGGAAAGTGCAACGAAACCATCAAATTTTAGCTAGAAACTGTATTTTTGTCGATTTTTATTGAATTTGAACTATATTTCAACGTTTTTTGATGGTTCTGAGCCACCAAACACACTTAAAGCATGCAGAATCGACTCAGAATAGGAAAAGGAGACGTTTAGGTCAATTTTATGCATTCTGGCGTTCGTAGATACAAGAAAACTGTTAAAATTCTTCAGAAACGTCACTTTTGAAGTGTTTTCTTGTACTTTTAAGCCAATCAGATACCCTACGGGCTCGGAAAGTGCAACGAAACCATCAAATTTTAGCTAGAAACTGTATTTTTGTCGATTTTTATTGAATTTGAACTATATTTCAACGTTTTTTGATGGTTCTGAGCCACCAAACACACTTAAAGCATGCAGAATCGACTCAGAATAGGAAAAGGAGACGTTTAGATCAATTTTATGCATTCTGGCGTTCGTAGATACAAGAAAACTGTTAAAATTCTTCAGAAACGTCACTTTTGAAGTGTTTTCTTGTACTTTTAAGCCAATCAGATACCCTACGGGCTCGGAAAGTGCAACGAAACCATCAAATTTTAGCTAGAAACTGTATTTTTGTCGATTTTTATTGAATTTGAACTATATTTCAACGTTTTTTGATGGTTCTGAGCCACCAAACACACTTAAAGCATGCAGAATCGACTCAGAATAGGAAAAGGAGACGTTTAGGTCAATTTTATGCATTCTGGCGTTCGTAGATACAAGAAAACTGTTAAAATTCTTCAGAAACGTCACTTTTGAAGTGTTTTCTTGTACTTTTAAGCCAATCAGATACCCTACGGGCTCGGAAAGTGCAACGAAACCATCAAATTTTAGCTAGAAACTGTATTTTTGTCGATTTTTATTGAATTTGAACTATATTTCAACGTTTTTTGATGGTTCTGAGCCACCAAACACACTTAAAGCATGCAGAATCGACTCAGAATAGGAAAAGGAGACGTTTAGGTCAATTTTATGCATTCTGGCGTTCGTAGATACAAGAAAACTGTTAAAATTCTTCAGAAACGTCACTTTTGAAGTGTTTTCTTGTACTTTTAAGCCAATCAGATACCCTACGGGCTCGGAAAGTGCAACGAAACCATCAAATTTTAGCTAGAAACTGTATTTTTGTCGATTTTTATTGAATTTGAACTATATTTCAACGTTTTTTGATGGTTCTGAGCCACCAAACACACTTAAAGCATGCAGAATCGACTCAGAATAGGAAAAGGAGACGTTTAGGTCAATTTTATGCATTCTGGCGTCCGTAGATACAAGAAAACTGTTAAAATTCTTCAGAAACGTCACTTTTGAAGTGTTTTCTTGTTCTTTTAAGCCAATCAGATACCCTACGGGCTCGGAAAGTGCAACGAAACCATCAAATTTTAGCTAGAAACTGTATTTTTGTCGATTTTTATTGAATTTGAACTATATTTCAACGTTTTTTGATGGTTCTGAGCCACCAAACACACTTAAAGCATGCAGAATCGACTCAGAATAGGAAAAGGAGACGTTTAGGTCAATTTTATGCATTCTGGCGTTCGTAGATACAAGAAAACTGTTAAAATTCTTCAGAAACGTCACTTTTGAAGTGTTTTCTTGTACTTTTAAGCCAATCAGATACCCTACGGGCTCGGAAAGTGCAACGAAACCATCAAATTTTAGCTAGAAACTGTATTTTTGTCGATTTTTATTGAATTTGAACTATATTTCAACGTTTTTTGATGGTTCTGAGCCACCAAACACACTTAAAGCATGCAGAATCGACTCAGAATAGGAAAAGGAGACGTTTAGGTCAATTTTATGCATTCTGGCGTTCGTAGATACAAGAAAACTGTTAAAATTCTTCAGAAACGTCACTTTTGAAGTGTTTTCTTGTACTTTTAAGCCAATCAGATACCCTACGGGCTCGGAAAGTGCAACGAAACCATCAAATTTTAGCTAGAAACTGTATTTTTGTCGATTTTTATTGAATTAGAACTATATTTCAACGTTTTTTGATGGTTCTGAGCCACCAAACACACTTAAAGAATGCAGAATCGACTCAGAATAGGAAAAGGAGACGTTTAGGTCAATTTTATGCATTCTGGCGTTCGTAGATACAAGAAAACTGTTAAAATTCTTCAGAAACGTCACTTTTGAAGTGTTTTCTTGTACTTTTAAGCCAATCAGATACCCTACGGGCTCGGAAAGTGCAACGAAACCATCAAATTTTAGCTAGAAACTGTATTTTTGTCGATTTTTATTGAATTTGAACTATATTTCAACGTTTTTTGATGGTTCTGAGCCACCAAACACACTTAAAGCATGCAGAATCGACTCAGAATAGGAAAAGGAGACGTTTAGGTCAATTTTATGCATTCTGGCGTTCGTAGATACAAGAAAACTGTTAAAATTCTTCAGAAACGTCACTTTTGAAGTGTTTTCTTGTAATTTTAAGCCAATCAGATACCCTACGGGCTCGGAAAGTGCAACGAAACCATCAAATTTTAGCTAGAAACTGTATTTTTGTCGATTTTTATTGAATTTGAACTATATTTCAACGTTTTTTGATGGTTCTGAGCCACCAAACACACTTAAAGCATGCAGAATCGACTCAGAATAGGAAAGAGAGACGTTTAGGTCAATTTTATGCATTCTGGAGTTCGTAGATACAAGAAAACTGTTAAAATTCTTCAGAAACGTCACTTTTGAAGTGTTTTCTTGTACTTTTAAGCCAATCAGATACCCTACGGGCTCGGAAAGTGCAACGAAACCATCAAATTTTAGCTAGAAACTGTATTTTTGTCGATTTTTATTGAATTTGAACTATATTTCAACGTTTTTTGATGGTTCTGAGCCACCAAACACACTTAAAGCATGCAGAATCGACTCAGAATAGGAAAAGGATACGTTTAGGTCAATTTTATGCATTCTGGCGTTCGTAGATACAAGAAAACTGTTAAAATTCTTCAGAAACGTCACTTTTGAAGTGTTTTCTTGTACTTTTAAGCCAATCAGATACCCTACGGGCTCGGAAAGTGCAACGAAACCATCAAATTTTAGCTAGAAACTGTATTTTTGTCGATTTTTATTGAATTTGAACTATATTTCAACGTTTTTTGATGGTTCTGAGCCACCAAACACACTTAAAGCATGCAGAATCGACTCAGAATAGGAAAAGGAGACGTTTAGGTCAATTTTATGCATTCTTGAGTTCGTAGATACAAGAAAACTGTTAAAATTCTTCAGAAACGTCACTTTTGAAGTGTTTTCTTGTACTTTTATGCCAATCAGATACCCTACGGGCTCGGAAAGTGCAACGAAACCATCAAATTTTAGCTAGAAACTGTATTTTTGTCGATTTTTATTGAATTTGAACTATATTTCAACGTTTTTTGATGGTTCTGAGCCACCAAACACACTTAAAGCATGCAGAATCGACTCAGAATAGGAAAAGGAGACGTTTAGGTCAATTTTATGCATTCTGGCGTTCGTAGATACAAGAAAACTGTTAAAATTCTTCAGAAACGTCACTTTTGAAGTGTTTTCTTGTACTTTTAAGCCAATCAGATACCCTACGGGCTCGGAAAGTGCAACGAAACCATCAAATTTTAGCTAGAAACTGTATTTTTGTCGATTTTTATTGAATTTGAACTATATTTCAACGTTTTTTGATGGTTCTGAGCCACCAAACACACTTAAAGCATGCAGAATCGACTCAGAATAGGAAAAGGAGACGTTTAGGTCAATTTTATGCATTCTGGCGTTCGTAGATACAAGAAAACTGTTAAAATTCTTCAGAAACGTCACTTTTGAAGTGTTTTCTTGTACTTTTAAGCCAATCAGATACCCTACGGGCTCGGAAAGTGCAACGAAACCATCAAATTTTAGCTAGAAACTGTATTTTTGTCGATTTTTATTGAATTTGAACTATATTTCAACGTTTTTTGATGGGTCTGAGCCACCAAACACACTTAAAGCATGCAGAATCGACTCAGAATAGGAAAGAGAGACGTTTAGGTCAATTTTATGCATTCTGGAGTTCGTAGATACAAGAAAACTGTTAAAATTCTTCAGAAACGTCACTTTTGAAGTGTTTTCTTGTACTTTTAAGCCAATCAGATACCCTACGGGCTCGGAAAGTGCAACGAAACCATCAAATTTTAGCTAGAAACTGTATTTTTGTCGATTTTTATTGAATTTGAACTATATTTCAACGTTTTTTGATGGTTCTGAGCCACCAAACACACTTAAAGCATGCAGAATCGACTCAGAATAGGAAAAGGAGACGTTTAGGTCAATTTTATGCATTCTGGCGTTCGTAGATACAAGAAAACTGTTAAAATTCTTCAGAAACGTCACTTTTGAAGTGTTTTCTTGTACTTTTAAGCCAATCAGATACCCTACGGGCTCGGAAAGTGCAACGAAACCATCAAATTTTAGCTAGAAACTGTATTTTTGTCGATTTTTATTGAATTTGAACAATATTTCAACGTTTTTTGATGGTTCTGAGCCACCAAACACACTTAAAGCATGCAGAATCGACTCAGAATAGGAAAAGGAGACGTTTAGGTCAATTTTATGCATTCTGGCGTTCGTAGATACAAGAAAACTGTTAAAATTCTTCAGAAACGTCACTTTTGAAGTGTTTTCTTGTACTTTTAAGCCAATCAGATACCCTACGGGCTCGGAAAGTGCAACGAAACCATCAAATTTTAGCTAGAAACTGTATTTTTGTCGATTTTTATTGAATTTGAACTATATTTCAACGTTTTTTGATGGTTCTGAGCCACCAAACACACTTAAAGCATGCAGAATCGACTCAGAATAGGAAAAGGAGACGTTTAGGTCAATTTTATGCATTCTGGCGTTCGTAGATACAAGAAAACTGTTAAAATTCTTCAGAAACGTCACTTTTGAAGTGTTTTCTTGTACTTTTAAGCCAATCAGATACCCTACGGGCTCGGAAAGTGCAACGAAACCATCAAATTTTAGCTAGAAACTGTATTTTTGTCGATTTTTATTGAATTTGAACTATATTTCAACGTTTTTTGATGGTTCTGAGCCACCAAACACACTTAAAGCATGCAGAATCGACTCAGAATAGGAAAAGGAGACGTTTAGGTCAATTTTATGCATTCTGGCGTTCGTAGATACAAGAAAACTGTTAAAATTCTTCAGAAACGTCACTTTTGAAGTGTTTTCTTGTACTTTTAAGCCAATCAGATACCCTACGGGCTCGGAAAGTGCAACGAAACCATCAAATTTTAGCTAGAAACTGTATTTTTGTCGATTTTTATTGAATTAGAACTATATTTCAACGTTTTTTGATGGTTCTGAGCCACCAAACACACTTAAAGCATGCAGAATCGACGCAGAATAGGAAAAGGAGACGTTTAGGTCAATTTTATGCATTCTGGCGTTCGTAGATACAAGAAAACTGTTAAAATTCTTCAGAAACGTCACTTTTGAAGTGTTTTCTTGTACTTTTAAGCCAATCAGATACCCTACGGGCTCGGAAAGTGCAACGAAACCATCAAATTTTAGCTAGAAACTGTATTTTTGTCGATTTTTATTGAATTTGAACTATATTTCAACGTTTTTTGATGGTTCTGAGCCACCAAACACACTTAAAGCATGCAGAATCGACTCAGAATAGGAAAAGGAGACGTTTAGGTCAATTTTATGCATTCTGGCGTTCGTAGATACAAGAAAACTGTTAAAATTCTTCAGAAACGTCACTTTTGAAGTGTTTTCTTGTACTTTTAAGCCAATCAGATACCCTACGGGCTCGGAAAGTGCAACGAAACCATCAAATTTTAGCTAGAAACTGTATTTTTGTCGATTTTTATTGAATTTGAACTATATTTCAACGTTTTTTGATGGTTCTGAGCCACCAAACACACTTAAAGCATGCAGAATCGACTCAGAATAGGAAAGAGAGACGTTTAAGTCAATTTTATGCATTCTGGAGTTCGTAGATACAAGAAAACTGTTAAAATTCTTCAGAAACGTCACTTTTGAAGTGTTTTCTTGTACTTTTAAGCCAATCAGATACCCTACGGGCTCGGAAAGTGCAACGAAACCATCAAATTTTAGCTAGAAACTGTATTTTTGTCGATTTTTATTGAATTTGAACTATATTTCAACGTTTTTTGATGGTTCTGAGCCACCAAACACACTTAAAGCATGCAGAATCGACTCAGAATAGGAAAAGGAGACGTTTAGGTCAATTTTATGCATTCTGGCGTTCGTAGATACAAGAAAACTGTTAAAATTCTTCAGAAACGTCACTTTTGAAGTGTTTTCTTGTACTTTTAAGCCAATCAGATACCCTACGGGCTCGGAAAGTGCAACGAAACCATCAAATTTTAGCTAGAAACTGTATTTTTGTCGATTTTTATTGAATTTGAACTATATTTCAACGTTTTTTGATGGTTCTGAGCCACCAAACACACTTAAAGCATGCAGAATCGACTCAGAATAGGAAAAGGAGACGTTTAGGTCAATTTTATGCATTCTTGAGTTCGTAGATACAAGAAAACTGTTAAAATTCTTCAGAAACGTCACTTTTGAAGTGTTTTCTTGTACTTTTATGCCAATCAGATACCCTACGGGCTCGGAAAGTGCAACGAAACCATCAAATTTTAGCTAGAAACTGTATTTTTGTCGATTTTTATTGAATTTGAACTATATTTCAACGTTTTTTGATGGTTCTGAGCCACCAAACACACTTAAAGCATGCAGAATCGACTCAGAATAGGAAAAGGAGACGTTTAGGTCAATTTTATGCATTCTGGCGTTCGTAGATACAAGAAAACTGTTAAAATTCTTCAGAAACGTCACTTTTGAAGTGTTTTCTTGTACTTTTAAGCCAATCAGATACCCAACGGGCTCGGAAAGTGCAACGAAACCATCAAATTTTAGCTAGAAACTGTATTTTTGTCGATTTTTATTGAATTTGAACTATATTTCAACGTTTTTTGATGGTTCTGAGCCACCAAACACACTTAAAGCATGCAGAATCGACTCAGAATAGGAAAAGGAGACGTTTAGGTCAATTTTATGCATTCTGGCGTTCGTAGATACAAGAAAACTGTTAAAATTCTTCAGAAACGTCACTTTTGAAGTGTTTTCTTGTACTTTTAAGCCAATCAGATACCCAACGGGCTCGGAAAGTGCAACGAAACCATCAAATTTTAGCTAGAAACTGAATTTTTGTCGATTTTTATTGAATTTGAACTATATTTCAACGTTTTTTGATGGTTCTGAGCCACCAAACACACTTAAAGCATGCAGAATCGACTCAGAATAGGAAAGAGAGACGTTTAGGTCAATTTTATGCATTCTGGAGTTCGTAGATACAAGAAAACTGTTAAAATTCTTCAGAAACGTCACTTTTGAAGTGTTTTCTTGTACTTTTAAGCCAATCAGATACCCTACGGGCTCGGAAAGTGCAACGAAACCATCAAATTTTAGCTAGAAACTGTATTTTTGTCGATTTTTATTGAATTTGAACTATATTTCAACGTTTTTTGATGGTTCTGAGCCACCAAACACACTTAAAGCGTGCAGAATCGACTCAGAATAGGAAAAGGAGACGTTTAGGTCAATTTTATGCATTCTGGCGTTCGTAGATACAAGAAAACTGTTAAAATTCTTCAGAAACGTCACTTTTGAAGTGTTTTCTTGTACTTTTAAGCCAATCAGATACCCTACGGGCTCGGAAAGTGCAACGAAACCATCAAATTTTAGCTAGAAACTGTATTTTTGTCGATTTTTATTGAATTTGAACTATATTTCAACGTTTTTTGATGGTTCTGAGCCACCAAACACACTTAAAGCATGCAGAATCGACTCAGAATAGGAAAAGGAGACGTTTAGGTCAATTTTATGCATTCTTGAGTTCGTAGATACAAGAAAACTGTTAAAATTCTTCAGAAACGTCACTTTTGAAGTGTTTTCTTGTACTTTTAAGCCAATCAGATACCCTACGGGCTCGGAAAGTGCAACGAAACCATCAAATTTTAGCTAGAAACTGTATTTTTGTCGATTTTTATTGAATTTGAACTATATTTCAACGTTTTTTGATGGTTCTGAGCCACCAAACACACTTAAAGCATGCAGAATCGACTCAGAATAGGAAAAGGAGACGTTTAGGTCAATTTTATGCATTCTGGCGTTCGTAGATACAAGAAAACTGTTAAAATTCTTCAGAAACGTCACTTTTGAAGTGTTTTCTTGTACTTTTAAGCCAATCAGATACCCTACGGGCTCGGAAAGTGCAACGAAACCATCAAATTTTAGCTAGAAACTGTATTTTTGTCGATTTTTATTGAATTTGAACTATATTTCAACGTTTTTTGATGGTTCTGAGCCACCAAACACACTTAAAGCATGCAGAATCGACTCAGAATAGGAAAAGGAGACGTTTAGATCAATTTTATGCATTCTGGCGTTCGTAGATACAAGAAAACTGTTAAAATTCTTCAGAAACGTAACTTTTGAAGTGTTTTCTTGTACTTTTAAGCCAATCAGATACCCTACGGGCTCGGAAAGTGCAACGAAACCATCAAATTTTAGCTAGAAACTGTATTTTTGTCGATTTTTATTGAATTTGAACTATATTTCAACGTTTTTTGATGGTTCTGAGCCACCAAACACACTTAAAGCATGCAGAATCGACTCAGAATAGGAAAAGGAGACGTTTAGGTCAATTTTATGCATTCTGGCGTTCGTAGATACAAGAAAACTGTTAAAATTCTTCAGAAACGTCACTTTTGAAGTGTTTTCTTGTACTTTTAAGCCAATCAGATACCCAACGGGCTCGGAAAGTGCAACGAAACCATCAAATTTTAGCTAGAAACTGTATTTTTGTCGATTTTTATTGAATTTGAACTATATTTCAACGTTTTTTGATGGTTCTGAGCCACCAAACACACTTAAAGCATGCAGAATCGACTCAGAATAGGAAAAGGAGACGTTTAGGTCAATTTTATGCATTCTGGCGTTCGTAGATACAAGAAAACTGTTAAAATTCTTCAGAAACGTCACTTTTGAAGTGTTTTCTTGTACTTTTAAGCCAATCAGATACCCTACGGGCTCGGAAAGTGCAACGAAACCATCAAATTTTAGCTAGAAACTGTATTTTTGTCGATTTTTATTGAATTTGAACTATATTTCAACGTTTTTTGATGGTTCTGAGCCACCAAACACACTTAAAGCATGCAGAATCGACTCAGAATAGGAAAAGGAGACGTTTAGGTCAATTTTATGCATTCTGGCGTTCGTAGATACAAGAAAACTGTTAAAATTCTTCAGCAACGTCACTTTTGAAGTGTTTTCTTGTACTTTTAAGCCAATCAGATACCCTACGGGCTCGGAAAGTGCAACGAAACCATCAAATTTTAGCTAGAAACTGTATTTTTGTCGATTTTTATTGAATTTGAACTATATTTCAACGTTTTTTGATGGTTCTGAGCCACCAAACACACTTAAAGCATGCAGAATCGACTCAGAATAGGAAAAGGAGACGTTTAGGTCAATTTTATGCATTCTGGCGTTCGTAGATACAAGAAAACTGTTAAAATTCTTCAGAAACGTCACTTTTGAAGTGTTTTCTTGTACTTTTAAGCCAATCAGATACCCTACGGGCTCGGAAAGTGCAACGAAACCATCAAATTTTAGCTAGAAACTGTATTTTTGTCGATTTTTATTGAATTTGAACTATATTTCAACGTTTTTTGATGGTTCTGAGCCACCAAACACACTTAAAGCATGCAGAATCGACTCAGAATAGTAAAAGGAGACGTTTAGGTCAATTTTATGCATTCTGGCGTTCGTAGATACAAGAAAACTGTTAAAATTCTTCAGAAACGTCACTTTTGAAGTGTTTTCTTGTACTTTTAAGCCAATCAGATACCCTACGGGCTCGGAAAGTGCAACGAAACCATCAAATTTTAGCTAGAAACTGTATTTTTGTCGATTTTTATTGAATTTGAACTATATTTCAACGTTTTTTGATGGTTCTGAGCCACCAAACACACTTAAAGCATGCAGAATCGACTCAGAATAGGGAAAGGAGGCGTTTAGGTCAATTTTATGCATTCTGGCGTTCGTAGATACAAGAAAACTGTTAAAATTCTTCAGAAACGTCACTTTTGAAGTGTTTTCTTGTACTTTTAAGCCAATCAGATACCCTACGGGCTCGGAAAGTGCAACGAAACCATCAAATTTTAGCTAGAAACTGTATTTTTGTCGATTTTTATTGAATTTGAACTATATTTCAACGTTTTTTGATGGTTCTGAGCCACCAAACACACTTAAAGCATGCAGAATCGACTCAGAATAGGAAAAGGAGACGTTTAGGTCAATTTTATGCATTCTGGCGTTCGTAGATACAAGAAAACTGTTAAAATTCTTCAGAAACGTCACTTTTGAAGTGTTTTCTTGTACTTTTAAGCCAATCAGATACCCTACGGGCTCGGAAAGTGCAACGAAACCATCAAATTTTAGCTAGAAACTGTATTTTTGTCGATTTTTATTGAATTTGAACTATATTTCAACGTTTTTTGATGGTTCTGAGCCACCAAACACACTTAAAGCATGCAGAATCGACTCAGAATAGGAAAAGGAGACGTTTAGGTCAATTTTATGCATTCTGGCGTTCGTAGATACAAGAAAACTGTTAAAATTCTTCAGAAACGTCACTTTTGAAGTGTTTTCTTGTACTTTTAAGCCAATCAGATACCCTACGGGCTCGGAAAGTGCAACGAAAGCATCAAATTTTAGCTAGAAACTGTATTTTTGTCGATTTTTATTGAATTTGAACTATATTTCAACGTTTTTTGATGGTTCTGAGCCACCAAACACACTTAAAGCATGCAGAATCGACTCAGAATAGGAAAAGGAGACGTTTAGGTCAATTTTATGCATTCTGGCGTTCGTAGATACAAGAAAACTGTTAAAATTCTTCAGAAACGTCACTTTTGAAGTGTTTTCTTGTACTTTTAAGCCAATCAGATACCCTACGGGCTCGGAAAGTGCAACGAAACCATCAAATTTTAGCTAGAAACTGTATTTTTGTCGATTTTTATTGAATTTGAACTATATTTCAACGTTTTTTGATGGTTCTGAGCCACCAAACACACTTAAAGCATGCAGAATCGACTCAGAATAGGAAAAGGAGACGTTTAGGTCAATTTTATGCATTCTGGCGTTCGTAGATACAAGAAAACTGTTAAAATTCTTCAGAAACGTCACTTTTGAAGTGTTTTCTTGTACTTTTAAGCCAATCAGATACCCTACGGGCTCGGAAAGTGCAACGAAACCATCAAATTTTAGCTAGAAACTGTATTTTTGTCGATTTTTATTGAATTTGAACTATATTTCAACGTTTTTTGATGGTTCTGAGCCACCAAACACACTTAAAGCATGCAGAATCGACTCAGAATAGGAAAAGGAGACGTTTAGGTCAATTTTATGCATTCTGGCGTTCGTAGATACAAGAAAACTGTTAAAATTCTTCAGAAACGTCACTTTTGAAGTGTTTTCTTGTACTTTTAAGCCAATCAGATACCCTACGGGCTCGGAAAGTGCAACGAAACCATCAAATTTTAGCTAGAAACTGTATTTTTGTCGATTTTTATTGAATTTGAACTATATTTCAACGTTTTTTGATGGTTCTGAGCCACCAAACACACTTAAAGCATGCAGAATCGACTCAGAATAGGAAAAGGAGACGTTTAGGTCAATTTTATGAATTCTGGCGTTCGTAGATACAAGAAAACTGTTAAAATTCTTCAGAAACGTCACTTCTGAAGTGTTTTCTTGTACTTTTAAGCCAATCAGATACCCAACGGGCTCGGAAAGTGCAACGAAACCATCAAATTTTAGCTAGAAACTGTATTTTTGACGATTTTTATTGAATTTGAACTATATTTCAACGTTTTTTGATGGTTCTGAGCCACCAAACACACTTAAAGCATGCAGAATCGACTCAGAATAGGAAAAGGAGACGTTTAGGTCAATTTTATGCATTCTGGCGTTCGTAGATACAAGAAAACTGTTAAAATTCTTCAGAAACGTTACTTTTGAAGTGTTTTCTTGTACTTTTAAGCCAATCAGATACCCTACGGGCTCGGAAAGTGCAACGAAACCATCAAATTTTAGCTAGAAACTGTATTTTTGTCGATTTTTATTGAATTTGAACTATATTTCAACGTTTTTTGATGGTTCTGAGCCACCAAACACACTTAAAGCATGCAGAATCGACTCAGAATAGGAAAAGGAGACGTTTAGGTCAATTTTATGCATTCTGGCGTTCGTAGATACAAGAAAACTGTTAAAATTCTTCAGAAACGTCACTTTTGAAGTGTTTTCTTGTACTTTTAAGCCAATCAGATACCCTACGGGCTCGGAAAGTGCAACGAAACCATCAAATTTTAGCTAGAAACTGTATTTTTGTCGATTTTTATTGAATTTGAACTATATTTCAACGTTTTTTGATGGTTCTGAGCCACCAAACACACTTAAAGCATGCAGAATCGACTCAGAATAGGAAAAGGAGACGTTTAGGTCAATTTTATGCATTCTGGCGTTCGTAGATACAAGAAAACTGATAAAATTCTTCAGAAACGTCACTTTTGAAGTGTTTTCCTGTACTTTTAAGGCAATCAGATACCCTACGTGCTCGGAAAGTGCAACGAAACCATCAAATTTTAGCTAGAAACTGTATTTTTGTCGATTTTTATTGAATTTGAACTATATTTCAACGTTTTTTGATGGTTCTGAGCCACCAAACACACTTAAAGCATGCAGAATCGACTCAGAATAGGAAAAGGAGACGTTTAGATCAATTTTATGCATTCTGGCGTTCGTAGATACAAGAAAACTGTTAAAATTCTTCAGAAACGTCACTTTTGAAGTGTTTTCTTGTACTTTTAAGCCAATCAGATACCCTACGGGCTCGGAAAGTGCAACGAAACCATCAAATTTTAGCTAGAAACTGTATTTTTGTCGATTTTTATTGAATTTGAACTATATTTCAACGTTTTTTGATGGTTCTGAGCCACCAAACACACTTAAAGCATGCAGAATCGACTCAGAATAGGAAAAGGAGACGTTTAGGTCAATTTTATGCATTCTGGCGTTCGTAGATACAAGAAAACTGTTAAAATTCTTCAGAAACGTCACTTTTGAAGTGTTTCCTTGTACTTTTAAGCCAATCAGATACCCAACGGGCTCGGAAAGTGCAACGAAACCATCAAATTTTAGCTAGAAACTGTATTTTTGTCGATTTTTATTCAATTTGAACTATATTTCAACGTTTTTTGATGGTTCTGAGCCACCAAACACACTTAACGCATGCAGAATCGACTCAGAATAGGAAAAGGAGACGTTTAGGTCAATTTTATGCATTCTGGCGTTCGTAGATACAAGAAAACTGTTAAAATTCTTCAGAAACGTCACTTTTGAAGTGTTTTCTTGTACTTTTAAGCCAATCAGATACCCTACGGGCTCGGAAAGTGCAACGAAACCATCAAATTTTAGCTACAAACTGTATTTTTGTCGATTTTTATTGAATTTGAACTATATTTCAACGTTTTTTGATGGTTCTGAGCCACCAAACACACTTAAAGCATGCAGAATCGACTCAGAATAGGAAAAGGAGACGTTTAGGTCAATTTTATGCATTCTGGCGTTCGTAGATACAAGAAAACTGTTAAAATTCTTCAGAAACGTCACTTTTGAAGTGTTTTCTTGTACTTTTAAGCCAATCAGAACCCTACGGGCTCGGAAAGTGCAACGAAACCATCAAATTTTAGCTAGAAACTGTATTTTTGTCGATTTTTATTGAATTTGAACTATATTTCAACGTTTTTTGATGGTTCTGAGCCACCAAACACACTCAAAGCATGCAGAATCGACTCAGAATAGGAAAAGGAGACGTTTAGGTCAATTTTATGCATTCTGGCGTTCGTAGATACAAGAAAACTGTTAAAATTCTTCAGAAACGTCACTTTTGAAGTGTTTTCTTGTACTTTTAAGCCAATCAGATACCCAACGGGCTCGGAAAGTGCAACGAAACCATCAAATTTTAGCTAGAAACTGTATTTTTGTCGATTTTTATTGAATTTGAACTATATTTCAAAGTTTTTTGATGGTTCTGAGCCACCAAACACACTTAAAGCATGCAGAATCGACTCAGAATAGGAAAAGGAGACGTTTAGGTCAATTTTATGCATTCTGGCGTTCGTAGATACAAGAAAATTGTTAAAATTCTTCAGAAACGTCACTTTTGAAGTGTTTTCTTGTAATTTTAAGCCAATCAGATACCCTACGGGCTCGGAAAGTGCACCGAAACCATCAAATTTTAGCTAGAAACTGTATTTTTGTCGATTTTTATTGAATTTAAACTATATTTCAACGTTTTTTGATGGTTCTGAGCCACCAAACACACTTAAAGCATGCATAATCGACTCAGAATAGGAAAAGGAGACGTTTAGGTCAATTTTATGCATTCTGGCGTTCGTAGATACAAGAAAACTGTTAAAATTCTTCAGAAACGTCACTTTTGAAGTGTTTTCTTGTACTTTTAAGCCAATCAGATACCCTACGGGCTCGGAAAGTGCAACGAAACCATCAAATTTTAGCTAGAAACTGTATTTTTGTCGATTTTTATTGAATTTGAACTATATTTCAACGTTTTTTGATGGTTCTGAGCCACCAAACACACTCAAAGCATGCAGAATCGACTCAGAATAGGAAAAGGAGACGTTTAGGTCAATTTTATGCATTCTGGCGTTCGTAGATACAAGAAAACTGTTAAAATTCTTCAGAAACGTCACTTTTGAAGTGTTTTCTTGTACTTTTAAGCCAATCAGATACCCAACGGGCTCGGAAAGTGCAACGAAACCATCAAATTTTAGCTAGAAACTGTATTTTTGTCGATTTTTATTGAATTTGAACTATATTTCAACGTTTTTTGATGGTTCTGAGCCACCAAACACACTTAAAGCATGCAGAATCGACTCAGAATAGGAAAAGGAGACGTTTAGGTCAATTTTATGCATTCTGGCGTTCGTAGATACAAGAAAATTGTTAAAATTCTTCAGAAACGTCACTTTTGAAGTGTTTTCTTGTACTTTTAAGCCAATCAGATACCCTACGGGCTCGGAAAGTGCACCGAAACCATCAAATTTTAGCTAGAAACTGTATTTTTGTCGATTTTTATTGAATTTAAACTATATTTCAACGTTTTTTGATGGTTCTGAGCCACCAAACACACTTAAAGCATGCAGAATCGACTCAGAATAGGAAAAGGAGACGTTTAGGTCAATTTTATGCATTCTGGCGTTCGTAGATACAAGAAAACTGTTAAAATTCTTCAGAAACGTCACTTTTGAAGTGTTTTCTTGTACTTTTAAGCCAATCAGATACCCTACGGGCTCGGAAAGTGCAACGAAACCATCAAATTTTAGCTAGAAACTGTATTTTTGTCGATTTTTATTGAATTTGAACTATATTTCAACGTTTTTTGATGGTTCTGAGCCACCAAACACACTTAAAGCATGCAGAATCGACTCAGAATAGGAAAAGGAGACGTTTAGGTCAATTTTATGCATTCTGGCGTTCGTAGATACAAGAAAACTGTTAAAATTCTTCAGAAACGTCACTTTTGAAGTGTTTTCTTGTACTTTTAAGCCAATCAGATACCCTACGGGCTCGGAAAGTGCAACGAAACCATCAAATTTTAGCTAGAAACTGTATTTTTGTCGATTTTTATTGAATTTGAACTATATTTCAACGTTTTTTGATGGTTCTGAGCCACCAAACACACTTAAAGCATGCAGAATCGACTCAGAATAGGAAAAGGAGACGTCTAGGTCAATTTTATGCATTCTGGCGTTCGTAGATACAAGAAAACTGTTAAAATTCTTCAGAAACGTCACTTTTGAAGTGTTTTCTTGTACTTTTAAGCCAATCAGATACCCTACGGGCTCGGAAAGTGCAACGAAACCATCAAATTTTAGCTAGAAACTGTATTTTTGTCGATTTTTATTGAATTTGAACTATATTTCAACGTTTTTTGATGGTTCTGAGCCACCAAACACACTTAAAGCATGCAGAATCGACTCAGAATAGGAAAAGGAGACGTTTAGGTCAATTTTATGCATTCTGGCGTTCGTAGATACAAGAAAACTGTTAAAATTCTTCAGAAACGTCACTTTTGAAGTGTTTTCTTGTACTTTTAAGCCAATCAGATACCCTACGGGCTCGGAAAGTGCAACGAAACCATCAAATTTTAGCTAGAAACTGTATTTTTGTCGATTTTTATTGAATTTGAACTATATTTCAACGTTTTTTGATGGTTCTGAGCCACCAAACACACTTAAAGCATGCAGAATCGACTCAGAATAGGAAAAGGAGACGTTTAGGTCAATTTTATGCATTCTGGCGTTCGTAGATACAAGAAAACTGTTAAAATTCTTCAGAAACGTCACTTTTGAAGTGTTTTCTTGTACTTTTAAGCCGATCAGATACCCTACGGGCTCGGAAAATGCAACGAAACCATCAAATTTTAGCTAGAAACTGTATTTTTGTCGATTTTTATTGAATTTGAACTATATTTCAACGTTTTTTGATGGTTCTGAGCCACCAAACACACTTAAAGCATGCAGAATCGACTCAGAATAGGAAAAGGAGACGTTTAGGTCAATTTTATGCATTCTGGCGTTCGTAGATACAAGAAAACTGTTAAAATTCTTCAGAAACGTCACTTTTGAAGTGTTTTCTTGTACTTTTAAGCCAATCAGATACCCTACGGGCTCGGAAAGTGCAACGAAACCATCAAATTTTAGCTAGAAACTGTATTTTTGTCGATTTTTATTGAATTTGAACTATATTTCAACGTTTTTTGATGGTTCTGAGCCACCAAACACACTTAAAGCATGCAGAACCGACTCAGAATAGGAAAAGGAGACGTTTAGGTCAATTTTATGCATTCTGGCGTTCGTAGATACAAGAAAACTGTTAAAATTCTTCAGAAACGTCACTTTTGAAGTGTTTTCTTGTACTTTTAAGCCAATCAGATACCCTACGGGCTCGGAAAGTGCAACGAAACCATCAAATTTTAGCTAGAAACTGTATTTTTGTCGATTTTTATTGAATTTGAACTATATTTCAACGTTTTTTGATGGTTCTGAGCCACCAAACACACTTAAAGCATGCAGAACCGACTCAGAATAGGAAAAGGAGACGTTTAGGTCAATTTTATGCATTCTGGCGTTCGTAGATACAAGAAAACTGTTAAAATTCTTCAGAAACGTCACTTTTGAAGTGTTTTCTTGTACTTTTAAGCCAATCAGATACCCTACGGGCTCGGAAAATGCAACGAAACCATCAAATTTTAGCTAGAAACTGTATTTTTGTCGATTTTTATTGAATTTGAACTATATTTCAACGTTTTTTGATGGTTCTGAGCCACCAAACACACTTAAAGCATGCAGAATCGACTCAGAATAGGAAAAGGAGACGTTTAGGTCAATTGTATGCATTCTGGCGTTCGTAGATACAAGAAAACTGTTAAAATTCTTCAGAAACGTCACTTTTGAAGTGTTTTCTTGTACTTTTAAGCCAATCAGATACCCTACGGGCTCGGAAAGTGCAACGAAACCATCAAATTTTAGCTAGAAACTGTATTTTTGTCGATTTTTATTGAATTTGAACTATATTTCAACGTTTTTTGATGGTTCTGAGCCACCAAACACACTTAAAGCATGCAGAATCGACTCAGAATAGGAAAAGGAGACGTTTAGGTCAATTTTATGCATTCTGGCGTTCGTAGATACAAGAAAACTGTTAAAATTCTTCAGAAACGTCACTTTTGAAGTGTTTTCTTGTACTTTTAAGCCAATCAGATACCCTACGGGCTCGGAAAGTGCAACGAAACCATCAAATTTTAGCTAGAAACTGTATTTTTGTCGATTTTTATTGAATTTGAACTATATTTCAACGTTTTTTGATGGTTCTGAGCCACCAAACACACTTAAAGCATGCAGAATCGACTCAGAATAGGAAAAGGAGACGTTTAGGTCAATTTTATGCATTCTGGCGTTCGTAGATACAAGAAAACTGTTAAAATTCTTCAGAAACGTCACTTTTGAAGTGTTTTCTTGTACTTTTAAGCCAATCAGATTCCCGACGGGCTCGGAAAGTGCAACGAAACCATCAAATTTTAGCTAGAAACTGTATTTTTGTCGATTTTTATTGAATTTGAACTATATTTCAACGTTTTTTGATGGTTCTGAGCCACCAAACACACTTAAAGCATGCAGAATCGACTCAGAATAGGAAAAGGAGACGTTTAGGTCAATTTTATGCATTCTGGCGTTCGTAGATACAAGAAAACTGTTAAAATTCTTCAGAAACGTCACTTTTGAAGTGTTTTCTTGTACTTTTAAGCCAATCAGATACCCTACGGGCTCGGAAAGTGCAACGAAACCATCAAATTTTAGCTAGAAACTGTATTTTTGTCGATTTTTATTGAATTTGAACTATATTTCAACGTTTTTTGATGGTTCTGAGCCACCAAACACACTTAAAGCATGCAGAATCGACTCAGAATAGGAAAAGGAGACGTTTAGGTCAATTTTATGCATTCTGGCATTCGTAGATACAAGAAAACTGTTAAAATTCTTCAGAAACGTCACTTTTGAAGTGTTTTCTTGTACTTTTAAGCCAATCAGATACCCTACGGGCTCGGAAAGTGCAACGAAACCATCAAATTTTAGCTAGAAACTGTATTTTTGTCGATTTTTATTGAATTTGAACTAGATTTCAAGGTTTTTTGATGGTTCTGAGCCACCAAACACACTTAAAGCATGCAGAATCGACTCAGAATAGGAAAAGGAGACGTTTAGGTCAATTTTATGCATTCTGGCGTTCGTAGATACAAGAAAACTGTTAAAATTCTTCAGAAACGTCACTTTTGAAGTGTTTTCTTGTACTTTTAAGCCAATCAGATACCCTACGGGCTCGGAAAGTGCAACGAAACCATCAAATTTTAGCTAGAAACTGTATTTTTGTCGATTTTTATTGAATTTGAACTATATTTCAACGTTTTTTGATGGTTCTGAGCCACCAAACACACTTAAAGCATGCAGAATCGACTCAGAATAGGAAAAGGAGACGTTTAGGTCAATTTTATGCATTCTGGCGTTCGTAGATACAAGAAAACTGTTAAAATTCTTCAGAAACCTCAGTTTTGAAGTGTTTTCTTGTACTTTTAAGCCAATCAGATACCCTACGGGCTCGGAAAGTGCAACGAAACCATCAAATTTTAGCTAGAAACTGTATTTTTGTCGATTTTTATTGAATTTGAACTATATTTCAACGTTTTTTGATGGTTCTGAGCCACCAAACACACTTAAAGCATGCAGAATCGACTCAGAATAGGAAAAGGAGACGTTTAGGTCAATTTTATGCATTCTGGCGTTCGTAGATACAAGAAAACTGTTAAAATTCTTCAGAAACGTCACTTTTGAAGTGTTTTCTTGTACTTTTAAGCCAATCAGATACCCTACGGACTCGGAAAGTGCAACGAAACCATCAAATTTTAGCTAGAAACTGTATTTTTGTCGATTTTTATTGAATTTGAACTATATTTCAACGTTTTTTGATGGTTCTGAGCCACCAAACACACTTAAAGCATGCAGAATCGACTCAGAATAGGAAAAGGAGACGTTTAGGTCAATTTTATGCATTCTGGCGTTCGTAGATACAAGAAAACTGTTAAAATTCTTCAGAAACGTCACTTTTGAAGTGTTTTCTTGTACTTTTAAGCCAATCAGATTCCCGACGGGCTCGGAAAGTGCAACGAAACCATCAAATTTTAGCTAGAAACTGTATTTTTGTCGATTTTTATTGAATTTGAACTATATTTCAACGTTTTTTGATGGTTCTGAGCCACCAAACACACTTAAAGCATGCAGAATCGACTCAGAATAGGAAAAGGAGACGTTTAGGTCAATTTTATGCATTCTGGCGTTCGTAGATACAAGAAAACTGTTAAAATTCTTCAGAAACGTCACTTTTGAAGTGTTTTCTTGTACTTTTAAGCCGATCAGATACCCTACGGGCTCGGAAAGTGCAACGAAACCATCAAATTTTAGCTAGAAACTGTATTTTTGTCGATTTTTATTGAATTTGAACTATATTTCAACGTTTTTTGATGGTTCTGAGCCACCAAACACACTTAAAGCATGCAAAATCGACTCAGAATAGGAAAAGGAGACGTTTAGGTCAATTTTATGCATTCTGGCGTTCGTAGATACAAGAAAACTGTTAAAATTCTTCAGAAACGTCACTTTTGAAGTGTTTTCTTGTACTTTTAAGCCAATCAGATACCCTACGGGCTCGGAAAGTGCAACGAAACCATCAAATTTTAGCTAGAAACTGTATTTTTGTCGATTTTTATTGAATTTGAACTATATTTCAAGGTTTTTTGATGGTTCTGAGCCACCAAACACACTTAAAGCATGCAGAATCGACTCAGAATAGGAAAAGGAGACGTTTAGGTCAATTTTATGCATTCTGGCGTTCGTAGATACAAGAAAACTGTTAATATTCTTCAGAAACGTCACTTTTGAAGTGTTTTCTTGTACTTTTAAGCCAATCAGATACCCTACGGGCTCGGAAAGTGCAACGAAACCATCAAATTTTAGCTAGAAACTGTATTTTTGTCGATTTTTATTGAATTTGAACTATATTTCAACGTTTTTTGATGGTTCTGAGCCACCAAACACACTTAAAGCATGCAGAATCGACTCAGAATAGGAAAAGGACACGTTTAGGTCAATTTTATGCATTCTGGCGTTCGTAGATACAAGAAAACTGTTAAAATTCTTCAGAAACGTCACTTTTGAAGTGTTTTCTTGTACTTTTAAGCCAATCAGATACCCTACGGGCTCGGAAAGTGCAACGAAACCATCAAATTTTAGCTAGAAACTGTATTTTTGTCGATTTTTATTGAATTTGAACTATATTTCAACGTTTTTTGATGGTTCTGAGCCACCAAACACACTTAAAGCATGCAGAATCGACTCAGAATAGGAAAAGGAGACGTTTAGGTCAATTTTATGCATTCTGGCGTTCGTAGATACAAGAAAACTGTTAAAATTCTTCAGAAACGTCACTTTTGAAGTGTTTTCTTGTACTTTTAAGCCAATCAGATACCCTACGGGCTCGGAAAGTGCAACGAAACCATCAAATTTTAGCTAGAAACTGTATTTTTGTCGATTTTTATTGAATTTGAACTATATTTCAACGTTTTTTGATGGTTCTGAGCCACCAAACACACTTAAAGCATGCAGAATCGACTCAGAATAGGAAAAGGAGACGTTTAGGTCAATTTTATGCATTCTGGCGTTCGTAGATACAAGAAAACTGTTAATATTCTTCAGAAACGTCACTTTTGAAGTGTTTTCTTGTACTTTTAAGCCAATCAGATACCCTACGGGCTCGGAAAGTGCAACGAAACCATCAAATTTTAGCTAGAAACTGTATTTTTGTCGATTTTTATTGAATTTGAACTATATTTCAACGTTTTTTGATGGTTCTGAGCCACCAAACACACTTAAAGCATGCAGAATCGACTCAGAATAGGAAAAGGACACGTTTAGGTCAATTTTATGCATTCTGGCGTTCGTAGATACAAGAAAACTGTTAAAATTCTTCAGAAACGTCACTTTTGAAGTGTTTTCTTGTACTTTTAAGCCAATCAGATACCCTACGGGCTCGGAAAGTGCAACGAAACCATCAAATTTTAGCTAGAAACTGTATTTTTGTCGATTTTTATTGAATTTGAACTATATTTCAACGTTTTTTGATGGTTCTGAGCCACCAAACACACTTAAAGCATGCAGAATCGACTCAGAATAGGAAAAGGAGACGTTTAGGTCAATTTTATGCATTCTGGCGTTCGTAGATACAAGAAAACTGTTAAAATTCTTCAGAAACGTCACTTTTGAAGTGTTTTCTTGTACTTTTAAGCCAATCAGATACCCTACGGGCTCGGAAAGTGCAACGAAACCATCAAATTTTAGCTAGAAACTGTATTTTTGTCGATTTTTATTGAATTTGAACTATATTTCAACGTTTTTTGATGGTTCTGAGCCACCAAACACACTTAAAGCATGCAGAATCGACTCAGAATAGGAAAAGGAGACGTTTAGGTCAATTTTATGCATTCTGGCGTTCGTAGATACAAGAAAACTGTTAAAATTCTTCAGAAACGTCACTTTTGAAGTGTTTTCTTGTACTTTTAAGCCAATCAGATTCCCTACGGGCTCGGAAAGTGCAACGAAACCATCAAATTTTAGCTAGAAACTGTATTTTTGTCGATTTTTATTGAATTTGAACTATATTTCAACGTTTTTTGATGGTTCTGAGCCACCAAACACACTTAAAGCATGCAGAATCGACTCAGAATAGGAAAAGGAGACGTTTAGGTCAATTTTATGCATTCTGGCGTTCGTAGATACAAGAAAACTGTTAAAATTCTTCAGAAACGTCACTTTTGAAGTGTTTTCTTGTACTTTTAAGCCAATCAGATACCCTACGGGCTCGGAAAGTGCAACGAAACCATCAAATTTTAGCTAGAAACTGTATTTTTGTCGATTTTTATTGAATTTGAACTATATTTCAACGTTTTTTGATGGTTCTGAGCCACCAAACACACTTAAAGCATGCAGAATCGACTCAGAATAGGAAAAGGAGACGTTTAATTTGATGGTTTCGTTGCACTTTCCGAGCCCGTAGGGTATCTGATTGGCTTAAAAGTACAAGAAAACACTTCAAAAGTGACGTTTCTGAAGAATTTTAACAGTTTTCTTGTATCTACGAACGCCAGAATGCATAAAATTGACCTAAACGTCTCCTTTTCCTATTCTGAGTCGATTCTGCATGCTTTAAGTGTGTTTGGTGGCTCAGAACCATCAAAAAACGTTGAAATATAGTTCAAATTCAATAAAAATCGACAAAAATACAGTTTCTAGCTAAAATTTGATGGTTTCGTTGCACTTTCCGAGCCCGTAGGGTATCTGATTGGCTTAAAAGTACAAGAAAACACTTCAAAAGTGACGTTTCTGAAGAATTTTAACAGTTTTCTTGTATCTACGAACGCCAGAATGCATAAAATTGACCTTAACGTCTCCTTTTCCTATTCTGAGTCGATTCTGCATGCTTTAAGTGTGTTTGGTGGCTCAGAACCATCAAAAAACGTTGAAATATAGTTCAAATTCAATAAAAATCGACAAAAATACAGTTTCTAGCTAAAATTTGATGGTTTCGTTGCACTTTCCGAGCCCGTAGGGTATCTGATTGGCTTAAAAGTACAAGAAAACACTTCAAAAGTGACGTTTCTGAAGAATTTTAACAGTTTTCGTGTATCTACGAACGCCAGAATGCATAAAATTGACCTAAACGTCTCCTTTTCCTATTCTGAGTCGATTCTGCATGCTTTAAGTGTGTTTGGTGGCTCAGAACCATCAAAAAACGTTGAAATATAGTTCAAATTCAATAAAAATCGACAAAAATACAGTTTCTAGCTAAAATTTGATGGTTTCGTTGCACTTTCCGAGCCCGTAGGGTATCTGATTGGCTTAAAAGTACAAGAAAACACTTCAAAAGTGACGTTTCTGAAGAATTTTAACAGTTTTCTTGTATCTACGAACGCCAGAATGCATAAAATTGACCTAAACGTCTCCTTTTCCTATTCTGAGTCGATTCTGCATGCTTTAAGTGTGTTTGGTGGCTCAGAACCATCAAAAAACGTTGAAATATAGTTCAAATTCAATAAAAATCGACAAAAATACAGTTTCTAGCTAAAATTTGATGGTTTCGTTGCACTTTCCGAGCCCGTAGGGTATCTGATTGGCTTAAAAGTACAAGAAAACACTTCAAAAGTGACGTTTCTGAAGAATTTTAACAGTTTTCTTGTATCTACGAACGCCAGAATGCATAAAATTGACCTAAACGTCTCCTTTTCCTATTCTGAGTCGATTCTGCATGCTTTAAGTGTGTTTGGTGGCTCAGAACCATCAAAAAACGTTGAAATATAGTTCAAATTCAATAAAAATCGACAAAAATACAGTTTCTAGCTAAAATTTGATGGTTTCGTTGCACTTTCCGAGCCCGTAGGGTGTCTGATTGGCTTAAAAGTACAAGAAAACATTTCAAAAGTGACGTTTCTGAAGAATTTTAACAGTTTTCTTGTATCTACGAACGCCAGAATGCATAAAATTGACCTAAACGTCTCCTTTTCCTATTCTGAGTCGATTCTGCATGCTTTAAGTGTGTTTGGTGGCTCAGAACCATCAAAAAACGTTGAAATATAGTTCAAATTCAATAAAAATCGACAAAAATACAGTTTCTAGCTAAAATTTGATGGTTTCGTTGCACTTTCCGAGCCCGTAGGGTATCTGATTGGCTTAAAAGTACAAGAAAACACTTCAAAAGTGACGTTTCTGAAGAATTTTAACAGTTTTCTTGTATCTACGAACGCCAGAATGCATAAAATTGACCTAAACGTCTCCTTTTCCTATTCTGAGTCGATTCTGCATGCTTTAAGTGTGTTTGGTGGCTCAGAACCATCAAAAAACGTTGAAAAATAGTTCAAATTCAATAAAAATCGACAAAAATACAGTTTCTAGCTAAAATTTGATGGTTTCGTTGCACTTTCCGAGCCCGTAGGGTATCTGATTGGCTTAAAAGTACAAGAAAACACTTCAAAAGTGACGTTTCTGAATAATTTTAACAGTTTTCTTGTATCTACGAACGCCAGAATGCATAAAATTGACCTAAACGTCTCCTTTTCCTATTCTGAGTCGATTCTGCATGCTTTAAGTGTGTTTGGTGGCTCAGAACCATCAAAAAACGTTGAAATATAGTTCAAATTCAAAAAAAATCGACAAAAATACAGTTTCTAGCTAAAATTTGATGGTTTCGTTGCACTTTCCGAGCCCGTAGGGTATCTGATTGGCTTAAAAGTACAAGAAAACACTTCAAAAGTGACGTTTCTGAAGAATTTTAACAGTTTTCTTGTATCTACGAACGCCAGAATGCATAAAATTGACCTAAACGTCTCCTTTTCCTATTCTGAGTCGATTCTGCATGCTTTAAGTGTGTTTGGTGGCTCAGAACCATCAAAAAACGTTGAAATATAGTTCAAATTCAATAAAAATCGACAAAAATACAGTTTCTAGCTTAAATTTGATGGTTTCGTTGCACTTTCCGAGCCCGTTGGGTATCTGATTGGCTTAAAAGTACAAGAAAACACTTCAAAAGTGACGTTTCTGAAGAATTTTAACAGTTTTCTTGTATCTACGAACGCCAGAATGCATAAAATTGACCTAAACGTCTCCTTTTCCTATTCTGAGTCGATTCTGCATGCTTTAAGTGTGTTTGGTGGCTCAGAACCATCAAAAAACGTTGAAATATAGTTCAAATTCAATAAAAATCGACAAAAATACAGTTTCTAGCTAAAATTTGATGGTTTCGTTGCACTTTCCGAGCCCGTCGGGTATCTGATTGGCTTAAAAGTACAAGAAAACACTTCAAAAGTGACGTTTCTGAAGAATTTTAACAGTTTTCTTGTATCTACGAACGCCAGAATGCATAAAATTGACCTAAACGTCTCCTTTTCCTATTCTGAGTCGATTCTGCATGCTTTAAGTGTGTTTGGTGGCTCAGAACCATCAAAAAACGTTGAAATATAGTTCAAATTCAATAAAAATCGACAAAAATACAGTTTCTAGCTAAAATTTGATGGTTTCGTTGCACTTTCCGAGCCCGTAGGGTATCTGATTGGCTTAAAAGTACAAGAAAACACTTCAAAAGTGACGTTTCTGAAGAATTTTAACAGTTTTCTTGTATCTACGAACGCCAGAATGCATAAAATTGACCTAAACGTCTCCTTTTCCTATTCTGAGTCGATTCTGCATGCTTTAAGTGTGTTTGGTGGCTCAGAACCATCAAAAAACGTTGAAATATAGTTACAATTCAATAAAAATCGACAAAAATACAGTTTCTAGCTAAAATTTGATGGTTTCGTTGCACTTTCCGAGCCCGTAGGGTATCTGATTGGCTTAAAAGTACAAGAAAACACTTCAAAAGTGACGTTTCTGAAGAATTTTAACAGTTTTCTTGTATCTACGAACGCCAGAATGCATAAAATTGACCTAAACGTCTCCTTTTCCTATTCTGAGTCGATTCTGCATGCTTTAAGTGTGTTTGGTGGCTCAGAACCATCAAAAAACGTTGAAATATAGTTCAAATTCAATAAAAATCGACAAAAATACAGTTTCTAGCTAAAATTTGATGGTTTCGTTGCACTTTCCGAGCCCGTAGGGTATCTGATTGGCTTAAAAGTACAAGAAAACACTTCAAAAGTGACGTTTCTGAAGAATTTTAACAGTTTTCTTGTATCTACGAACGCCAGAATGCATAAAATTGACCTAAACGTCTCCTTTTCCTATTCTGAGTCGATTCTGCATGCTTTAAGTGTGTTTGGTGGCTCAGAACCATCAAAAAACGTTGAAATATAGTTCAAATTCAATAAAAATCGACAAAAATACAGTTTCTAGCTAAAATTTGATGGTTTCGTTGCACTTTCCGAGCCCGTAGGGTATCTGATTGGCTTAAAAGTACAAGAAAACACTTCAAAAGTGACGTTTCTGAAGAATTTTAACAGTTTTCTTGTATCTACGAACGCCAGAATGCATAAAATTGACCTAAACGTCTCCTTTTCCTATTCTGAGTCGATTCTGCATGCTTTAAGTGTGTTTGGTGGCTCAGAACCATCAAAAAACGTTGAAATATAGTTCAAATTCAATAAAAAATCGACAAAAATACAGTTTCTAGCTAAAATTTGATGGTTTCGTTGCACTTTCCGAGCCCGTAGGGTATCTGATTGGCTTAAAAGTACAAGAAAACACTTCAAAAGTGACGTTTCTGAAGAATTTTAACAGTTTTCTTGTATCTACGAACGCCAGAATGCATAAAATTGACCTAAACGTCTCCTTTTCCTATTCTGAGTCGATTCTGCATGCTTTAAGTGTGTTTGGTGGCTCAGAACCATCAAAAAACGTTGAAATATAGTTCAAATTCAATAAAAATCGACAAAAATACAGTTTCTAGCTAAAATTTGATGGTTTCGTTGCACTTTCCGAGCCCGTAGGGTATCTGATTGGCTTAAAAGTACAAGAAAACACTTCAAAAGTGACGTTTCTGAAGAATTTTAACAGTTTTCTTGTATCTACGAACGCCAGAATGCATAAAATTGACCTTAACGTCTCCTTTTCCTATTCTGAGTCGATTCTGCATGCTTTAAGTGTGTTTGGTGGCTCAGAACCATCAAAAAACGTTGAAATATAGTTCAAATTCAATAAAAATCGACAAAAATACAGTTTCTAGCTAAAATTTGATGGTTTCGTTGCACTTTCCGAGCCCGTAGGGTATCTGATTGGCTTAAAAGTACAAGAAAACACTTCAAAAGTGACGTTTCTGAAGAATTTTAACAGTTTTCTTGTATCTACGAACGTCAGAATGCATAAAATTGACCTAAACGTCTCCTTTTCCTATTCTGAGTCGATTCTGCATGCTTTAAGTGTGTTTGGTGGCTCAGAACCATCAAAAAACGTTGAAATATAGTTCAAATTCAATAAAAATCGACAAAAATACAGTTTCTAGCTAAAATTTGATGGTTTCGTTGCACTTTCCGAGACCGTAGGGTATCTGATTGGCTTAAAAGTACAAGAAAACACTTCAAAAGTGACGTTTCTGAAGAATTTTAACAGTTTTCTTGTATCTACGAACGCCAGAATGCATAAAATTGACCTAAACGTCTCCTTTTCCTATTCTGAGTGGATTCTGCATGCTTTAAGTGTGTTTGGTGGCTCAGAACCATCAAAAAACGTTGAAATATAGTTCAAATTCAATAAAAATCGACAAAAATACAGTTTCTAGCTAAAATTTGATGGTTTCGTTGCACTTTCCGAGCCCGTAGGGTATCTGATTGGCTTAAAAGTACAAGAAAACACTTCAAAAGTGACGTTTCTGAAGAATTTTAACAGTTTTCTTGTATCTACGAACGCCAGAATGCATAAAATTGACCTTAACGTCTCCTTTTCCTATTCTGAGTCATTCTGCATGCTTTAAGTGTGTTTGGTGGCTCAGAACCATCAAAAAACGTTGAAATATAGTTCAAATTCAATAAAAATCGAAAAAATACAGTTTCTAGCTAAAATTTGATGGTTTCGTTGCACTTTCCGAGCCCGTTGGGTATCTGATTGGCTTAAAAGTACAAGAAAACACTTCAAAAGTGACGTTTCTGAAGAATTTTAACAGTTTTCTTGTATCTACGAACGCCAGAATGCATAAAATTGACCTAAACGTCTCCTTTTCCTATTCTGAGTCGATTCTGCATGCTTTAAGTGTGTTTGGTGGCTCAGAACCATCAAAAAACGTTGAAATATAGTTCAAATTCAATAAAAATCGACAAAAATACAGTTTCTAGCTAAAATTTGATGGTTTCGTTGCACTTTCCGAGCCCGTAGGGTATCTGATTGGCTTAAAAGTACAAGAAAACACTTCAAAAGTGACGTTTCTGAAGAATTTTAACAGTTTTCTTGTATCTACGAACACCAGAATGCATAAAATTGACCTAAACGTCTCCTTTTGCTATTCTGAGTCGATTCTGCATGCTTTAAGTATGTTTGGTGGCTCAGAACCATCAAAAAACGTTGAAATATAGTTCAAATTCAATAAAAATCGACAAAAATACAGTTTCTAGCTAAAATTTGATGGTTTCGTTGCACTTTCCGAGCCCGTAGGGTATCTGATTGGCTTAAAAGTACAAGAAAACACTTCAAAAGTGACGTTTCTGAAGAATTTTAACAGTTTTCTTGTATCTACGAACGCCAGAATGCATAAAATCGACCTAAACGTCTCCTTTTCCTATTCTAAGTCGATTCTGCATGCTTTAAGTGTGTTTGGTGGCTCAGAACCATCAAAAAACGTTGAAATATAGTTCAAATTCAATAAAAATCGACAAAAATACAGTTTCTAGCTAAAATTTGATGGTTTCGTTGCACTTTCCGAGCCCGTAGGGTATCTGATTGGCTTAAAAGTACAAGAAAACACTTCAAAAGTGACGTTTCTGAAGAATTTTAACAGTTTTCTTGTATCTACGAACGCCAGAATGCATAAAATTGACCTAAACGTCTCCTTTTCCTATTCTGAGTCGATTCTGCATGCTTTAAGTGTGTTTGGTGGCTCAGAACCATCAAAAAACGTTGAAATATAGTTCAAATTCAATAAAAATCGACAAAAATACAGTTTCTAGCTAAAATTTGATGGTTTCGTTGCACTTTCCGAGCCCATAGGGTATCTGATTGGCTTAAAAGTACAAGAAAACACTTCAAAAGTGACGTTTCTGAAGAATTTTAACAGTTTTCTTGTATCTACGAACGCCAGAATGCATAAAATTGACCTAAACGTCTCCTTTTCCTATTCTGAGTCGATTCTGCATACTTTAAGTGTGTTTGGTGGCTCAGAACCATCAAAAAACGTTGAAATATAGTTCAAATTCAATAAAAATCGACAAAAATACAGTTTCTAGCTAAAATTTGATGGTTTCGTTGCACTTTCCGAGCCCGTAGGGTATCTGATTGGCTTAAAAGTACAAGAAAACACTTCAAAAGTGACGTTTCTGAAGAATTTTAACAGTTTTCTTGTATCTACGAACGCTAGAATGCATAAAATTGACCTAAACGTCTCCTTTTCCTATTCTGAGTCGATTCTGCATGCTTTAAGTGTGTTTGGTGGCTCAGAACCATCAAAAAACGTTGAAATATAGTTCAAATTCAATAAAAATCGACAAAAATACAGTTTCTAGCTAAAATTTGATGGTTTCGTTGCACTTTCCGAGCCCGTTGGGTATCTGATTGGCTTAAAAGTACAAGAAAACACTTCAAAAGTGACGTTTCTGAAGAATTTTAACAGTTTTCTTGTATCTACGAACGCCAGAATACATAAAATTGACCTAAACGTCTCCTTTTCCTATTCTGAGTCGATTCTGCATGCTTTAAGTGTGTTTGGTGGCTCAGAACCATCAAAAAACGTTGAAATATAGTTCAAATTCAATAAAAATCGACAAAAATACAGTTTCTAGCTAAAATTTGATGGTTTCGTTGCACTTTCCGAGCCCGTAGGGTATCTGATTGGCTTAAAAGAACAAGAAAACACTTCAAAAGTGACGTTTCTGAAGAATTTTAACAGTTTTCTTGTATCTACGAAAACCAGAATGCATAAAATTGACCTAAACGTCTCCTTTTCCTATTCTGAGTCGATTCTGCATGCTTTAAGTGTGTTTGGTGGCTCAGAACCATCAAAAAACGTTGAAATATAGTTCAAATTCAATAAAAATCGACAAAAATACAGTTTCTAGCTAAAATTTGATGGTTTCGTTGCACTTTCCGAGCCCGTAGGGTATCTGATTGGCTTAAAAGTACAAGAAAACACTTCAAAAGTGACGTTTCTGAAGAATTTTAACAGTTTTCTTGTATCTACGAACGCTAGAATGCATAAAATTGACCTAAACGTCTCCTTTTCCTATTCTGAGTCGATTCTGCATGCTTTAAGTGTGTTTGGTGGCTCAGAACCATCAAAAAACGTTGAAATATAGTTCAAATTCAATCAAAATCGACAAAAATACAGTTTCTAGCTAAAATTTGATGGTTTCGTTGCACTTTCCGAGCCCGTAGGGTATCTGATTGGCTTAAAAGTACAAGAAAACACTTCAAAAGTGACGTTTCTGAAGAATTTTAACAGTTTTCTTGTATCTACGAACGCCAGAATGCATAAAATTGACCTAAACGTCTCCTTTTCCTATTCTGAGTCGATTCTGCATGCTTTAAGTGTGTTTGGTGGCTCAGAACCATCAAAAAACGTTGAAATATAGTTCAAATTCAATAAAAATCGACAAAAATACAGTTTCTAGCTAAAATTTGATGGTTTCGTTGCACTTTCCGAGCCCGTAGGGTATCTGATTGGCTTAAAAGTACAAGAAAACACTTCAAAAGTGACGTTTCTGAAGAATTTTAACAGTTTTCTTGTATCTACGAACGCCAGAATGCATAAAATTGACCTAAACGTCTCCTTTTCCTATTCTGAGTCGATTCTGCATGCTTTAAGTGTGTTTGGTGGCTCAGAACCATCAAAAAACGTTGAAATATAGTTCAAATTCAATAAAAATCGACAAAAATACAGTTTCTAGCTAAAATTTGATGGTTTCGTTGCACTTTCCGAGCCCGTAGGGTATCTGATTGGCTTAAAAGTACAAGAAAACACTTCAAAAGTGACGTTTCTGAAGAATTTTAACAGTTTTCTTGTATTTACGAACGCCAGAATGCATAAAATTGACCTAAACGTCTCCTTTTCCTATTCTGAGTCGATTCTGCATGCTTTAAGTGTGTTTGGTGGCTCAGAACCATCAAAAAACGTTGAAATATAGTTCAAATTCAATAAAAATCGACAAAAATACAGTTTCTAGCTAAAATTTGATGGTTTCGTTGCACTTTCCGAGCCCGTAGGGTATCTGATTGGCTTAAAAGTACAAGAAAACACTTCAAAAGTGACGTTTCTGAAGAATTTTAACAGTTTTCTTGTATCTACGAACGCCAGAATGCATAAAATTGACCTAAACGTCTCCTTTTCCTATTCTGAGTCGATTCTGCATGCTTTAAGTGTGTTTGGTGGCTCAGAACCATCAAAAAACGTTGAAATATAGTTCAAATTCAATAAAAATCGACAAAAATACAGTTTCTAGCTAAAATTTGATGGTTTCGTTGCACTTTCCGAGCCCGTTGGGTATCTGATTGGCTTAAAAGTACAAGAAAACACTTCAAAAGTAACGTTTCTGAAGAATTTTAACAGTTTTCTTCTATCTACGAACGCCAGAATGCATAAAATTGACCTAAACGTCTCCTTTTCCTATTCTGAGTCGATTCTGCATGCTTTAAGTGTGTTTGGTGGCTCAGAACCATCAAAAAACGTTGAAATATAGTTCAAATTCAATAAAAATCGACAAAAATACAGTTTCTAGCCAAAATTTGATGGTTTCGTTGCACTTTCCGAGCCCGTAGGGTATCTGATTGGCTTAAAAGTACAAGAAAACACTTCAAAAGTGACGTTTCTGAAGAATTTTAACAGTTTTCTTGTATCTACGAACGCCAGAATGCTTAAAATTGACCTAAACGTCTCCTTTTCCTATTCTGAGTCGATTCTGCATGCTTTAAGTGTGTTTGGTGGCTCAGAACCATCAAAAAACGTTGAAATATAGTTCAAATTCAATAAAAATCGACAAAAATACAGTTTCTAGCTAAAATTTGATGGTTTCGTTGCACTTTCCGAGCCCGTAGGGTATCTGATTGGCTTAAAAGTACAAGAAAACACTTCTAAAGTGACGTTTCTGAAGAATTTTAACAGTTTTCTTGTATCTACGAACGCCAGAATGCATAAAATTGACCTAAACGTCTCCTTTTCCTATTCTGAGTCGATTCTGCATGCTTTAAGTGTGTTTGGTGGCTCAGAACCATCAAAAAACGTTGAAATATAGTTCAAATTCAATAAAAATCGACAAAAATAGTTTCTAGCTAAAATTTGATGGTTTCGTTGCACTTTCCGAGCCCGTAGGGTATCTGATTGGCTTAAAAGTACAAGAAAACACTTCAAAAGTGACGTTTCTGAAGAATTTTAACAGTTTTCTTGTATCTACGAACGCCAGAATGCATAAAATTGACCTAAACGTCTCCTTTTCCTATTCTGAGTCGATTCTGCATGCTTTAAGTGTGTTTGGTGGCTCAGAACCATCAAAAAACGTTGAAATATAGTTCAAATTCAATAAAAATCGACAAAAATACAGTTTCTAGCTAAAATTTGATGGCTTCGTTGCACTTTCCGAGCCCGTAGGGTATCTGATTGGCTTAAAAGTACAAGAAAACACTTCAAAAGTGACGTTTCTGAAGAATTTTAACAGTTTTCTTGTATCTACGAACGCCAGAATGCATAAAATTGACCTAAACGTCTCCTTTTCCTATTCTGAGTCGATTCTGCATGCTTTAAGTGTGTTTGGTGGCTCAGAACCATCAAAAAACGTTGAAATATAGTTCAAATTCAATAAAAATCGACAAAAATACAGTTTCTAGCTAAAATTTGATGGTTTCGTTGCACTTTCCGAGCCCGTAGGGTATCTGATTGGCTTAAAAGTACAAGAAAACACTTCAAAAGTGACGTTTCTGAAGAATTTTAACAGTTTTCTTGTATCTACGAACGCCAGAATGCATAAAATTGACCTAAACGTCTCCTTTTCCTATTCTGAGTCGATTCTGCATGCTTTAAGTGTGTTTGGTGGCTCAGAACCATCAAAAAACGTTGAAATATAGTTCAAATTCAATAAAAATCGACAAAAATACAGTTTCTAGCTAAAATTTGATGGTTTCGTTGCACTTTTCGAGCCCGTAGGGTATCTGATTGGCTTAAAAGTACAAGAAAACACTTCAAAAGTGACGTTTCTGAAGAATTTTAACAGTTTTCTTGTATCTACGAACGCCAGAATGCATAAAATTGACCTAAACGTCTCCTTTTCCTATTCTGAGTCGATTCTGCATGCTTTAAGTGTGTTTGGTGGCTCAGAACCATCAAAAAACGTTGAAATATAGTTCAAATTCAATAAAAATCGACAAAAATACAGTTTCTAGCTAAAATTTGATGGTTTCGTTGCACTTTCCGAGCCCGTAGGGTATCTGATTGGCTTAAAAGTACAAGAAAACACTTCAAAAGTGACGTTTCTGAAGAATTTTAACAGTTTTCTTGTATCTACGAACGCCAGAATGCATAAAATTGACCTAAACGTCTCCTTTTCCTATTCTGAGTCGATTCTGCATGCTTTAAGTGTGTTTGGTGGCTCAGAACCATCAAAAAACGTTGAAATATAGTTCAAATTCAATAAAAATCGACAAAAATACAGTTTCTAGCTAAAATTTGATGGTTTCATTGCACTTTCCGAGCCCGTAGGGTATCTGATTGGCTTAAAAGTACAAGAAAACACTTCAAAAGTGACGTTTCTGAAGAATTTTAACAGTTTTCTTGTATCTACGAACGCCAGAATGCATAAAATTGACCTAAACGTCTCCTTTTCCTATTCTGAGTCGATTCTGCATGCTTTAAGTGTGTTTGGTGGCTCAGAACCATCAAAAAACGTTGAAATATAGTTCAAATTCAATAAAAATCGACAAAAATACAGTTTCTAGCTAAAATTTGATGGTTTCGTTGCACTTTCCGAGCCCGTAGGGTATCTGATTGGCTTAAAAGTACAAGAAAACACTTCAAAAGTGACGTTTCTGAAGAATTTTAACAGTTTTCTTGTATCTACGAACGCCAGAATGCATAAAATTGACCTAAACGTCTCCTTTTCCTATTCTGAGTCGATTCTGCATGCTTTAAGTGTGTTTGGTGGCTCAGAACCATCAAAAAACGTTGAAATATAGTTCAAATTCAATAAAAATCGACAAAAATACAGTTTCTAGCTAAAATTTGATGGTTTCGTTGCACTTTCCGAGCCCGTAGGGTATCTGATTGGCTTAAAAGTACAAGAAAACACTTCAAAAGTGACGTTTCTGAAGAATTTTAACAGTTTTCTTGTATCCACGAACGCCAGAATGCATAAAATTGACCTAAACGTCTCCTTTTCCTATTCTGAGTCGATTCTGCATGCTTTAACACTTTCGCTGCTGACCCGAAGTGGCATAGGTTTACCTGTGTGCGGTTGTAGTTTTTAGCAAATTAGGCACTTCTTTGCCTTGTTTAAAGTTCTTTTTTGTCTATTTTGTTCATTTTTTCTTTTTTGACTGATTGTGACGCAAAAAACGCACATGTGCGTCCGCCGCACATGAGTGAAGTTTTCCATCCTATGTGCTTGCAAGACGCACTTGTGCGTCTAGTGAAAATCTCGCTATAATTGAACAAAAACAAGTTAAAATCGTTAATTTTTTATTTTTTATTTACTTATTGAAGACAGAAATGAAACAAAAAAAATATTTAACAAAATTATATATTGTATTTATCACATAAAAGAAAGTTTCTTATAAAAAATAAACGTTTTCGTTTTAATTATTGGAACAAAATTAAAAAAAAAAAAACTATTTTCTTGAACCACAAAAAAAGCAAAACAAAACAAAATCAATCCTTTTTGGAATGGTAAATTTTAAAACATCTTTCTAAACATAATCCTGGCTGCTCAGGGCAGTCGCTGCAATAATAAACTGTGTCTTTTCTGATTTTCTTTTGAGAACAAATTCGACATTTCTTTCGAAGTGTTTTTCCCTTTGGATTTGTAGCTTCAATTTTCTTTGGCATGTGTTCCATTGTTTTACGAGGCTGAGGTGGTTTGTCCTCACCTTCAGGTAAAAGATTTTCTATTATTGCACTTATAACCTCAAAATCCGAATCCAAATCACTAATTTCCGAATCAGAATTGTATAATATTTGTTCCATTTCATTATATGTTAGCCTATTAGGATCACGAAATTCTATTCTAGGCCTTTTTGGCCTCAAATTTATCCCAGAAGGTCCTGCTTGTTGATCGTCCATCGCGGCCTCTGTCCATGACACGAAATAAAAATTTCGGCGAACCATCATAACCTCAAATTTTTTAAACCTTTTTCTAGGTGCTGGCAAAGTTTCAAACGTTTAGCGCGTTTGCTGACCGATTGGCGCCCTTTAGAAATTCTATTGTAGCGAAGCGCACATGTGCGGCCTCAGCACACGGCTTAAGGAGCATCAGGACGCACATGTGCGCTTTCAGCAGCGAAAGTGTTAAGTGTGTTTGGTGGCTCAGAACCATCAAAAAACGTTGAAATATAGTTCAAATTCAATAAAAATCGACAAAAATACAGTTTCTAGCTAAAATTTGATGGTTTCGTTGCACTTTCCGAGCCCGTAGGGTATCTGATTGGCTTAAAAGTACAAGAAAACACTTCAAAAGTGACGTTTCTGAAGAATTTTAACAGTTTTCTTGTATCTACGAACGCCAGAATGCATAAAATTGACCTAAACGTCTCCTTTTCCTATTCTGAGTCGATTCTGCATGCTTTAAGTGTGTTTGGTGGCTCAGAACCATCAAAAAACGTTGAAATATAGTTCAAATTCAATAAAAATCGACAAAAATACAGTTTCTAGCTAAAATTTGATGGTTTCGTTGCACTTTCCGAGCCCGTAGGGTATCTGATTGGCTTAAAAGTACAAGAAAACACTTCAAAAGTGACGTTTCTGAAGAATTTTAACAGTTTTCTTGTATCTACGAACGCCAGAATGCATAAAATTGACCTAAACGTCTCCTTTTCCTATTCTGAATCGATTCTGCATGCTTTAAGTGTGTTTGGTGGCTCAGAACCATCAAAAAACGTTGAAATATAGTTCAAATTCAATAAAAATCGACAAAAATACAGTTTCTAGCTAAAATTTGATGGTTTCGTTGCACTTTCCGAGCCCGTAGGGTATCTGATTGGCTTAAAAGTACAAGAAAACACTTCAAAAGTGACGTTTCTGAAGAATTTTAACAGTTTTCTTGTATCTACGAACGCCAGAATGCATAAAATTGACCTAAACGTCTCCTTTTCCTATTCTGAGTCGATTCTGCATGCTTTAAGTGTGTTTGGTGGCTCAGAACCATCAAAAAACGTTGAAATATAGTTCAAATTCAATAAAAATCGACAAAAATAGTTTCTAGCTAAAATTTGATGGTTTCGTTGCACTTTCCGAGCCCGTAGGGTATCTGATTGGCTTAAAAGTACAAGAAAACACTTCAAAAGTGACGTTTCTGAAGAATTTTAACAGTTTTCTTGTATCTACGAACGCCAGAATGCATAAAATTGACCTAAACGTCTCCTTTTCCTATTCTGAGTCGATTCTGCATGCTTTAAGTGTGTTTGGTGGCTCAGAACCATCAAAAAACGTTGAAATATAGTTCAAATTCAATAAAAATCGACAAAAATACAGTTTCTAGCTAAAATTTGATGGCTTCGTTGCACTTTCCGAGCCCGTAGGGTATCTGATTGGCTTAAAAGTACAAGAAAACACTTCAAAAGTGACGTTTCTGAAGAATTTTAACAGTTTTCTTGTATCTACGAACGCCAGAATGCATAAAATTGACCTAAACGTCTCCTTTTCCTATTCTGAGTCGATTCTGCATGCTTTAAGTGTGTTTGGTGGCTCAGAACCATCAAAAAACGTTGAAATATAGTTCAAATTCAATAAAAATCGACAAAAATGCAGTTTCTAGCTAAAATTTGATGGTTTCGTTGCACTTTCCGATCCCGTAGGGTATCTGATTGGCTTAAAAGTACAAGAAAACACTTCAAAAGTGACGTTTCTGAAGAATTTTAACAGTTTTCTTGTATCTACGAACGCCAGAATGCATAAAATTGACCTAAACGTCTCCTTTTCCTATTCTGAGTCGATTCTGCATGCTTTAAGTGTGTTTGGTGGCTCAGAACCATCAAAAAACGTTGAAATATAGTTCAAATTCAATAAAAATCGACAAAAATACAGTTTCTAGCTAAAATTTGATGGTTTCGTTGCACTTTCCGAGCCCGTAGGGTATCTGATTGGCTTAAAAGTACAAGAAAACACTTCAAAAGTGACGTTTCTGAAGAATTTTAACAGTTTTCTTGTATCTACGAACGCCAGAATGCATAAAATTGACCTAAACGTCTCCTTTTCCTATTCTGAGTCGATTCTGCATGCTTTAAGTGTGTTTGGTGGCTCAGAACCATCAAAAACGTTGAAATATAGTTCAAATTCAATAAAAATCGACAAAAATACAGTTTCTAGCTAAAATTTGATGGTTTCGTTGCACTTTCCGAGCCCGTAGGGTATCTGATTGGCTTAAAAGTACAAGAAAACACTTCAAAAGTGACGTTTCTGAAGAATTTTAACAGTTTTCTTGTATCTACGAACGCCAGAATGCATAAAATTGACCTAAACGTCTCCTTTTCCTATTCTGAGTCGATTCTGCATGCTTTAAGTGTGTTTGGTGGCTCAGAACCATCAAAAAACGTTGAAATATAGTTCAAATTCAATAAAAATCGACAAAAATACAGTTTCTAGCTAAAATTTGATGGTTTCATTGCACTTTCCGAGCCCGTAGGGTATCTGATTGGCTTAAAAGTACAAGAAAACACTTCAAAAGTGACGTTTCTGAAGAATTTTAACAGTTTTCTTGTATCTACGAACGCCAGAATGCATAAAATTGACCTAAACGTCTCCTTTTCCTATTCTGAGTCGATTCTGCATGCTTTAAGTGTGTTTGGTGGCTCAGAACCATCAAAAAACGTTGAAATATAGTTCAAATTCAATAAAAATCGACAAAAATACAGTTTCTAGCTAAAATTTGATGGTTTCGTTGCACTTTCCGAGCCCGTAGGGTATCTGATTGGCTTAAAAGTACAAGAAAACACTTCAAAAGTGACGTTTCTGAAGAATTTTAACAGTTTTCTTGTATCTACGAACGCCAGAATGCATAAAAATTGACCTAAACGTCTCCTTTTCCTATTCTGAGTCGATTCTGCATGCTTTAAGTGTGTTTGGTGGCTCAGAACCATCAAAAAACGTTGAAATATAGTTCAAATTCAATAAAAATCGACAAAAATACAGTTTCTAGCTAAAATTTGATGGTTTCGTTGCACTTTCCGAGCCCGTAGGGTATCTGATTGGCTTAAAAGTACAAGAAAACACTTCAAAAGTGACGTTTCTGAAGAATTTTAACAGTTTTCTTGTATCCACGAACGCCAGAATGCATAAAATTGACCTAAACGTCTCCTTTTCCTATTCTGAGTCGATTCTGCATGCTTTAACACTTTCGCTGCTGACCCGAAGTGGCATAGGTTTACCTGTGTGCGGTTGTAGTTTTTAGCAAATTAGGCACTTCTTTGCCTTGTTTAAAGTTCTTTTTTGTCTATTTTGTTCATTTTTTCTTTTTTTGACTGATTGTGACGCAAAAACGCACATGTGCGTCCGCCGCACATGAGTGAAGTTTTCCATCCTATGTGCTTGCAAGACGCACTTGTGCGTCTAGTGAAAATCTCGCTATAATTGAACAAAAACAAGTTAAAATCGTTAATTTTTTATTTTTTATTTACTTATTGAAGACAGAAATGAAACAAAAAAAATATTTAACAAAATTATATATTGTATTTATCACATAAAAGAAAGTTTCTTATAAAAAATAAACGTTTTCGTTTTAATTATTGGAACAAAATTAAAAAAAAAAAAAAACTATTTTCTTGAACCACAAAAAAAGCAAAACAAAACAAAATCAATCCTTTTTGGAATGGTAAATTTTAAAACATCTTTCTAAACATAATCCTGGCTGCTCAGGGCAGTCGCTGCAATAATAAACTGTGTCTTTTCTGATTTTCTTTTGAGAACAAATTCGACATTTCTTTCGAAGTGTTTTTCCCTTTGGATTTGTAGCTTCAATTTTCTTTGGCATGTGTTCCATTGTTTTACGAGGCTGAGGTGGTTTGTCCTCACCTTCAGGTAAAAGATTTTCTATTATTGCACTTATAACCTCAAAATCCGAATCCAAATCACTAATTTCCGAATCAGAATTGTAT